>NW_027223326.1:3526947-3734359 GCF_030449975.1 Polyergus mexicanus | reverse complement strand
ATATATATATATATATATATATAATTTATGTCCGGATATATTTCTGGACATTATATACATAGTATAGACATATAGTAACGTAAAAGTTATAGATTCTCAATACTGTCAGCATATTTCGGAATGCACCCATTATTTCGAACATGCGCACATATACATATTTCGATATGTGCGCACAATCCGCAGAGCATATCGTTGCATCATTATGTGCTCGTGAATGTGATTTGAGAAACACGTGGTGCTGTGTAAGGAATAACTTTATTATATATTTTCATATTTATATTTTTGATATTTTTTATTTGGTGAAATATTTGTGATACGAGTACAAAAAAACACCATTAAATGATGAATTGTGATAATAATAATACATCATGTCCTAGTTATGCAAGTTCGAGCCAATCTTCTAATAGTTTCGTATGTACTTTAATTATATCCCAGCAAACACAGAATATAACTGCTATGTAACATGGGAGTAACATTTAATGTAACATTTGTTATACCTAATTTATATTGATATTATATAACTGTCTTTTATTTATGCAATATAACACCAGAATATAACTGCTATGTAACATGGGAGTAATATTGAATGTAACAGCAGAAGTAACAGAGTAACATTAAAAGATGACATAATGACATTTATTTTTGGTCTATAATGTCAAGCAGTGGTATCAACGCAGAGTACTACCTCATTTCTTAGATTAGCCAAAGATGTAATTTTGAAGACATCCTATGAACGTCCAAATAAAGTCCTGTTGTAACTAATATTGGGATTATAGTTCATTTGCTTACCGCTATGCGCGCGCGGCGCGCTATTCGCTATCTATACCCGTATTTAAATTTTTGTCATGAGCGTATATAAAGCCTGCAAAATGCGGCTAATAACATTGTAATTATTTTTATCAATTTAATCTCTAATACGATTCCCGTATCAGGAAATTCAGATATTGAATTGATTTTTGAGAAATCGAACAGATAATATCCGATTTTAATTTATTCGGACAATTTCTATCCGAATAAGTGAAAATCGTTTGTTATTATTTGCTTAAAATATAAAACAGAAATTAACTTCTATATAAATAAAATCTTTAATTTTATAAATTAAATTATTTAAATTTATCTATAATATATATCACATTAATATGTGTTAGGTTACTATTGTAATTGGTCTTGCTGCCAAACAAACATCGAAAGATAATGTCCCGTGGATGTGACAAATTGACGTAATTTTCGAGTCGCTTGAGACCTAACTGAGAATGTTTAATTGGTCATTTTGTGACCAAAATTTACTGTCATTGTGACATCAGTTTGCTACTTGGATGTACTATTACATGACTGTAACAATTATACAACATTTTAGTAACATGTTATATTCCTGTTATATAATTGCAATTTTGTATGAGTGGGAAATTACAACTAACGTAAATGTTACATGTAACAAATATGTTATATTACTTGTTACATTCCGTTTCATTATGGCAATGTTACAGTTATTATCTATGTTTGCTGGGATACTACTATATAACAAAAGTAATTACAATATAATATACATCCCAGCAAACACAGATATATAACTGTAATATTGCCATAATGAAACGGAATGTAACAAGTAATATAATATATTTGCTACATGTAACATTTACGTTAGTTGTAATTTCCCACTCATACAAAATTGCAATTATATAACAGGAATATAACATGTTACTAAAATGTTGTATGATTGTTACAGTCATGTAATAGTTCATCCAAGTAGCAAACTGACGTCACAATGACAGTTAATTTTGATCACAAAATGACCAATTAAAATCCTAAGTTAGATCTCATGAGACTCGAAAATTATGTCAATATGTCACATCCACGGGACATCATCTTTTGACGTTTGTTTGGCAGGAAAACTAAGACCAATTACAATAGCAATATAACACATATTAATGTGATATATATTATAGATAAATTTAAATAATTTAATTTATAAAATTAAAGATTTTATTTATATAGAAGTTAATTTCTGTTTTATATTTTAAGCAAATAATAACAAACGATTTTCACTTATTCGGATAGAAATTGTCCGAATAAATTAAAATCGGATATTATCTGTTCGATTTCCCAAAAATCAATTCAATATCTGAATTTCCTGATACGGGAATCGTATTAGAGATTGAATTGATAAAAATAATTACAATGTTATTAGCCGCATTTTGCAGGCTTTATATACGCTCATGACAAAAATTTAAATACGGGTATAGATAGCGAATAGCGCGCCGCATAGCGGTAAGCAAATGAACTATAATCCCAATATTAGTTACAACAGGACTTTATTTGGACGTTCATAGGATGTCTTCAAAATTACATCTTTGGCTAATCTAAGAAATGAGGTCTTTTAAACGTCAATTATTACTCGCCGACATTATAGACCAAAAATAAATGTCATTATGTCATCTTTTAATGTTACTCTGTTACTTCTGCTGTTACATTCAATATTACTCCCATGTTACATAGCAGTTATATTCTGGTGTTATATTGCATAAATAAAAGACAGTTACCCAGTAAGCAATTTGATAACAAATTGTTGCCAAATTGGCATCAAATTCGCTCAAAACTTGGTAACAAATCCAGTGCCATCTGTGTCCGCATTAAGCTTGTGTTTTGGTGACAAAGCTTGTTGACATAACCTGACAGCAAATTGACGGCAAAAACCGAGCAAAGCTTAACATGATTTGACGTCAAATTGATGGCAAAAATCGACCAAGATCTGCGCAAGACAATCTGATAGCAGATTGTCAGCAAAAACCGAACAAATTCTGCAGCTTTTGGCCATTCATATAAAAGTATATATTTAAATAGATTTAAAGCCTTAACCCTAAGTAACAAAATGATGATAAGTTTTGGTCATAAAATGACCATTAGATAATTAGACATTATATAAAATCATATATTAATATGTTAAAACATATAGGTAAATTCAAATAACTTAATTTATAAAATTAAAGATCTTTTTGGACAGAAATTGTTTGAATAAGTGAAAATCGAACAATTATCTGTCCGATTTGCAAAAAATCAATTCAATATCTGAATTTCCTGTATAAGAATTGTGTCAAAAATTGAACTGATAGAAATATATATATTATAATATTATTAGCATTTTGTAGGCTTTATATACACTCATGACAAGAATTTGAATACGGGTATAGATAATGAATAACGCGCCGCATAGCGATAAGCGACTGAACTATTTTATAATACTTTGTAATAAGCTGCAGATTTTGTTCGGTTTTTGCTGCCAATTTGCCATCAGATTGCGCACTCTAGATCCTGCTCAGTTTTTGCCAACAATCTGATGTCAGTCATGTCAGCAAGCTTTGCTCGGTTTCTGCTGCCAATTTGCTGTGTAGTTATGTTAGCAAGCTTTGCTTGATTCTTGCCGGCAATCTGCCAGCTTAATCGGTAATAACAACTCTTGTACCAAATTTGTAGCCTTTTTGCTGACAATAATTTGTAGCAAGCACTTGGCAATATCTGTTAGAACAGACCTGGCTGACTGGGTATATAATCTCAATATAAATTAGGTATAACAAATGTTACATTAAATGTTACTCCCATGTTGCATAGCAGTTATATTCTGTTGTTATATTGCATAAATAAGAGACAGTTATATAATCCCAATATAAATTAGGCATAACAACTGTTACATTACATGTTATTCCCATGTTATATAGCAGTTATATTCTGTGTTTGCTGGGATTATTAGTAATAAACTTCTCATACGTTACATATTTTCTAATACACATATTGCATTATAAACAAAAAGTTACAAATTGAAGTGTAATCGATTTTTAGGTTAATACCGGTATAATATGTTATTGAGTTCAGATTTAGATATTTTTCCCAGCAAACACAGAATATAATTGCTATATAATATGGGAATAACATGTAATATAACAGTTGTTATGCCTAATTTATATTGGGATTATGTAACTGTCTCTTATTTATGCAATATAACACCAGAATATAACTGCTATGTAACATGGGAGTAACATCTACACGGAGAAAATTTTATATTAATTCATGATACAATTTTAAATTACATTTTACTATTTTTTGTATTATCGGTGGACCATCATGACATTATAGAATAAATTATAATACAACATTGTAAAATTTAAAACTAACACTTACCTAACATGTTTTATCATTTGCCATAGTAAAAATTCCATCAAAAAATGGTAGGTGCAAAGTTATAATCTTTATTGTATATCATTGTAAAATGTTGTAATGCTAAATCTCAATTTTTACAATTCAGACAAATATATTTTTTATTTTTTATTTTATTACTTTTTCCCAGGATTCTTTTTTTTCTTTTTATTGATTTTATTTATAATTAATAATATTTTATTTATTATTTAACGAATAAAATGAATAATACGATTTCACTTAATCCAATAAAAATTTATTAATGATAGGTACAAAAAATAATAAAAGTACAATAAATATATTTACTATAATATAAAAATATACAATGTAAAATAATAATCAAAATAATAATCGAACCAAATAATAAAACAAGGTAGAAAGAAGTGAAATTTATATACACCAAATTTTCATATATCTTATATCCAGAGTTTTGGTATATATTTGTGACCATTAGAAGATTTAATTTGGCATGTAATTACTATTGTATGTGAAAGTATTTATTGCAATTGAATACAATCTCTATGAAAATCTTGACTATCAATTATTTCATAAGCCTCATAATGTTCATCCAAATAACATGAGTTTAAATTTTCTATTAATATTAATATATTTTCATTTGATCTGTTACTTTGTGAAAGATAGGTCCATTTTTTGATGGAATCATAAGAATTGTATTGCGCTCTATATTACGATCACCTCGTTTAATCCATTTTAAAGTCTGAACAACACCGAAACTCGAATCAATTTTATGTGATAAATATGAAATATTCGCAATATTCTCAGTATGCTTTGAACTTATCTCGTACGGTGCACATGTTACTTTTTTTGTTAATAATCGATGACTTAATTTTAATTGATGTCGCAATGCTACAGTGTAACAAATATTAACTCTGCTAATAGCAGAATGTGCAATAATTTTACCTTCTCGATGTTTGCTCTCAAAACGTATAGAACTAATGTTCCATAACGGACCTAATAGTCTCATTCTTTCTGGATAATGTATAGCAATATAATGTTTAAATTTCAAATTTTCTGAAAATAATTCAACGCGTAAATGCAAATATTCTTCTATTTCTGTTGCTAATAAATCATATTCATTGACATGAATTGCTGTAGCAATAACAATAGAAATAATTCGTTTTAACACAAGGTATAGATTCCAATATTTGTTTTCTCTATCTATCAAATGACCAATTATAAGTCCTAAAATAGTTTACAAAGGTGAGCATTTCAGCAGATGACATTTGAAGGCGTTTATGTTTCAAATGAATCTGACTAATTTCCACTGGTTTATTTTTTTCGTTTTTATCAAAAGGAAAACTTTGAATTAAAATATTTAATTGCGTCAAAGTAAATTTTTTTTCAATATTAATAAAATGGTTTATAAGAAGTGCATAATCATAAGGAATTATTCCTTCTAAAAAGTCATGTTGTACATCGACGCTCATATTTTGAAATAAATCGTAACCTGGCACAGAATTGAAAATACACGATTCCTTCACTCCGTTTTTAGAAATATTACATTGTTTTATATGTATGTTGTGAGTTTTATTATCTCTCAATTTACAATCACGTTCATGCAATACTTTTATAATATTATTTTGATGCGTTAAACAAAATCTAATTCGCGTGAATAGACTCACTAAAACCAAGAATGCTATGTAGACCTAAGTTGTCTCCAAGAATAAGTTCAAGAAAAAAATAAACTCGATTAATTTGTCCATTATGATGAATTTCTATACCTTGTTGTTACAACAAACAAAGCTCATCAACAGCTTTGTAAAAAATTGATTCATTAGTAAAAGTTTCTCTATCCAATGTATTGAATAAAATAAAAAGAAAAATATTGTCTAATTTTGAACGAAATTCCGGAGGTAGGCAAAGCACACTTAGGTACACAGCTCCACATTTGGCTATACCTTTATGGCTACCTAAAGGATTGTTAGATTCATAATCATCATAATATATAGTTATAGGAAATACAATTTTGTCACCAAACATTTTCTTACTTTCCCAAAGAGATCCTTGCATAAAATTGTACTTTATTTTATTCGCATTGTCTTCAAGTTCTTTGATGTAATTAAGTGTACGAGAAAAAATATCAGGAAATTCAAAAAAAGCTTTTAAAACTTTTGAAATTGGAATAAACTAAACAAATACCGGAATAGTTTTATAAATTACGGTATCATTTTGCATTTGATACTCTTTTCGTTCTCCAATTTTGCAAGTTTCAAATGGTATAAATGTATCACTCTTTTCAAATTCATTAAAACATCATCGTTCAGTTTCATATTTCTTTAAAGACGTAGTAAATTGTTTAATAGTATTCAGTATAAATCGAAACTTTTCTGATGAAACATTTTCTAGTTGCGATTGTTGAAGATAATTTTCTAATATGCCAAATGATAATTTAAATATTTTTGAAAAGTGTGTTATTATTTGTATAACTTTTATTCGTGGAATTTCGGACATATCGTATAATCTGGAGAAAAATATTAATAATTCTAATTCGTACTATTTTATATTCTCTAGAAGGTTAGTTAATGTAGATCGTTGATTTGGATATTTCATCATTGTTGAACCTGGTTGATTTGACATTTTAATAGTAATATCATCAAATATTTCATTACATTGTTCATTTGAGAATTCACTTTGAGCAATATTTACTTCATCTGTTGCAATTTGTCTACAAAAATTCGTGCTATTTGTGTCATCGGAAACGTACAACTTTACATTGGATAGAGAACTACCATTACTAAAATCACGACTTTGAGAAATTGATTTTATTTTTCGAGAAATTGGAGACTTTTGTGACGAATGAACATTATAACGATGTCTTTTAAAGGATCTAAATATTGCATAAGCTCTTGAACAAAATTCTTCTGCGCACCGAAAAACTTTTTCTCCTGAATGAACTGACTGAATATGATCTATTAACTCGGTATTATTAGTAAAATCACATTTACAAATAAAGCAAAACATTTTGTTTTATTGAAATAAATTTTCAAAATTAAAGAAACATATACATTACTATCTGCCGGTATTATTGTGTACTTCACAAATTTCACCTATAATTGCTCGCAAAGCTATTGGAACAATATCCCCGCGATTTTTAATTTGATAATAACCTTGTAGAAGAAACATCCACAAAGAATATGCATTTGATGAATATTCGCAATCGATAGCAAAATAAATCTTGAACGCAAAATCTATCGCACGTAGATACGAACCTGTGTTTGAAACAGTGTAGACTCTGTTATTTAAAATAATATATGACGCCGTGTTTCCAAGGATAGGTCCAACAATGACAGGAACTGGCTGTTGAGCAAGAATATTTCCAACTCTAAGTTTAATTAAATTTAATATAGTTTCCAAGGTACCAGCAGACTGTTAACAAAAAAATATAGATATTTATTTTCTTAAAATAAAAATGGTAAAAAAAAATTAATAAAATTTTATATAAAATAACTCACTTCCAAATGAATAAGAAATGAATTTCGTCGTTCTTGAAATGATCGTTTGCTACAAGTTTTTTCAACAGGATTATTCTCAATACCTTTATAATTTCTTTTTCTTCGTGATCCAGCAGGAATTAAATATGGCAACAAATAAAACAAAATTGTATCTTGATTAGCTGCAATAAATTTCAATTTTGCTTGAAGTTTTAAAAAATATTTTGAGTAAAGTAGTAAGAAAGAAATTGAAAACAAACCAAGTGGAAATGTTGATAAAAAATGGACAAGACCTTTATCTTCTACATTGGTTATTTTTAATGTTGACAACTTTTTAATTAGAAAATTTCTTGTTTTCGACTAATTTGTTAGTAGTAATGATGAGTTCTCAGGATACAAACAATTGAAATCTGATTCAAATAATTCAAGAGCTCTATCAACTCGCAAACACGCGTGTGACTTTAAATAATTTTCAACTTCTGTTTTTTCTTTCATTAAATATATCCGCCGTGCTTCGAATGTTTCACGCCATAAAGTTGCTACTTTAATCCATGGATCTACTAATGTTTTCAAAACATTAAGCTTAGCAAGTATGTCTTCGGATAATGTGAGTTGAACAGTATTATCGGATTTACAATTCTGCAGTAATTTGTCTTTACGAAGAACAGTTTTTTTATAATTGAAATGATACCATAATTTGCCACTCGCATTAATTTGTATACCGTTTATTACCATGAACTGTTCGTAATATGTTGTTTCTTTTTCACCAGAAAATGTGTCTGTTATTTCCTTTGCCAACGCTTGAAACTTTGCACTTGAAATCCTGAAACATAAAATATATATCAAAAAACAATTTTTATTTTTTTTTCTCTTACATATTACATACAAAAATTTAATTTAGAAAATTTGACTTACTCTAAAGTACGGAGTTTCTGTTGTGGAGGTACATTCAGCAGGATATTATCCAATTCTTTTCGAATTATAAGTCGTGATAATCGATTACGAGCATTCGAAGTTAAAAATCTGTGCTGTTTTTGGATAGCCAAAATAGATCGACCTTCCCCCTCTTTAATTAGAAAATTATACAAATCCTAGACGAATAAAATTTATGATTTAGATGAGATAGAAAGTATAAATGTAATGAACTATTATGTAACAATTATTTTGGAGATAGCAAACCGTCTTATCATTAACTCTAATATGTTGAATACTATCTAGTTGCTGTTGTGATTGAATACTTTCAGATATTGATAGTACCTCAGAACTACCTGATGAATCTTCAACCAAAATCTAGAATTAATAATTTGTGCAAATGTATAAATACATACTGATAAAGGTTTAAGTATAACATGAAAAGAAATACTTTAATACTTAGATACTACTAAGTTTTCTTCTAATTACAAAAATAATAATGGGTACTAAACTGATGCCACTGGCAATTAGTGATGATTATGAATTTGTGATAACAATTGTGTAGAAAATAAAGACTCTCTAGATTCTGTGTTCTGAGGAGTTTCAAGCAGCGTTAAATCCTGTCTCTCACACTCTTTTTCATTTTCAAATGTCTATGAAAATAAATAAGGGAAAGTTATTTTTGTTTTGTGTGATCTTTAAAAATAAAGCCCGTTTTCGCATTAAGATAAAAAATTATATTAAAATAAGAAAAAAATAAAATACCATATCGCCATATATTATATCTATCGTCTTAAGTAGCCCCACAGATAGAAACGACGACTTTGTATTTGAGAAAGTGCTATCAGCAGTTTCGTTACAGCCAGTATCTGATTGAGATGCAGCAGTTGAATCAATCCACCTCCACTCATTGGTCTGTGTATTTTAAATGAAATAAATATAAATATTTATTACATTGATACAATATATAACAATTTAAATTCAAATCACTAAAATATTAAAATTACAATTTTTTGACAAAAAGATATGGAATTTTAATTTTAGTTATTTAAATTTTTTTATGCTGTAAGAAATTGTCTTTATAAACAATAAAGTTAACCCATATTTATAAAACGACAACATTATTTGATTTACCAAACCAAACGTTATTTCAATTATTAGAATAGAAACATTTTACAAAAAGGAATTAAACAATACCTTGGTTTTAATAATTACAAAAATACAAAGGCAAATACCTTTTTCTGATTATTATCATCCTCACATTCAGACGTCGACATATTTATTCATTTAACATACCTATATTATAACAGAAACGCGACATAATTAAAAAAAAAGAAACGACTGGCAACGATCTTATATCTAAGATCTCTTAAATATAATCTTAAGACATCATTAGCAAATGAAAAAAAAAGTACATTAACATGTTGAAGTTTTAAGATGATATTAATATAAGAGGTAATTATGAGTACCTGCCAATATATATATATAATTACATGATTATATTTTTTCTGAAAGTTATTTTATCATTTTAATAATTTTATTATCTTACAAAATCATTTTCAAATTTGTCCAAAGCAAAAAGACTGAAATAGAAAAGATAAAAAAAATACAAAATGAGAAAAGTATATATTGTTGTCAAACTGTTTTATATTTTTTCCGATATAATTTATCAATTAATTTGACAGCAACTCAAAGATATTAATTATGAATAGATGAGATACATCATTCGAAAAATAATAGGTTAGATAGAAAAGTACAAATAAATATAATGATAATGATTGTAAATCGAATACTTACGTTTTTTTTTCTGTCACTTTCTTCACAGCACTTTCTTTTATTCACAGTACTTTTATAACGACACTACTTATAGCGAAACAATTAAGAAAGCTTTGGACCGAAAAGTTACCGAGATGCGCAAATCGTTTTGCATTTATGACTGAGCCTGCGGCGTTTATGATTGAGCCTACTGCGTATACGCTTCTGGCTTCTGTTACTGCGTAACTGTTCGATAAAAATTCGTGCGCTCGACAAGATCTTGCAAGCAATGCTTATCGTTTTCCCCTTCCTTTCGAGTCCTTAACGAGTTACTGAATTTGAAACGTTTACATGATTTCGACTAACTTTTACTATGGCAACACTGCTTTTTGTCATATAAATAAAGTAATTTTTGTGAAATCGGCGCTCAAGCCATATTCTAAAGTGGGAATAGTTTATTTTTACTATGGTGTGCAGTAAAAATTCATTCGATATATATTTTTTACTTTTCTCGCAATACTAATTTTTATCCAGCAAGTTTTTGTTTTGTAACATAAATCTTTTTACTATGAGATAGTGTAAAAATTGCGTTGCTTTATTGTTTTTAAAATAATGACTATAACATTTAAACTTATAGTTCCTTGATGGTCCGCAGCTACTACGACATTATAGTAATATTTAATATAAAATTTTCTCCGTGTAATATAACATTTGTTATACCTAATTTATATTGAGATTATATAACTGTCTTTTATTTATGCAATATAACACTAGAATATAACTACTATGTAATATGGAAGTATATATAATATATGTATAATGTAACAGCCCAAGTAACAGAGTAACGTTCCAGCAAACACAGATACATAACTGTAACATTGCCATAATGAAACGGAATGTAACAAGTAATATAACGTATTTGTTACATGTAACATTCACGTTAGTTGTAATTTCCCACTCATATAAAATTGCAGTTATATAATAGAAATATAACATGTTACTAAAATGTTATATGATTGTTACAGTCATGTAATAGTTCATCCAAGTAGCAAACTGACGTCACAATGACAGTTAATTTTGATCACAAAATGACCAATTAAAATCCTAAGTTAGATCTCATGAGACTCGAAAATTATGTCAATATGTCACATCCACGGGACATCATCTTTTGACGTTTGTTTGGCAGGAAAACTAAGACCAATTACAATAGCAATATAACACATATTAATGTGATATATATTATAGATAAATTTAAATAATTTAATTTATAAAATTAAAGATTTTATTTATATAGAAGTTAATTTCTGTTTTATATTTTAAGCAAATAATAACAAACGATTTTCACTTATTCGGATAGAAATTGCCCGAATAAATTAAAATCGAATATTATCTGTTCGATTTTCCAAAAATCAGTTCAGTATCTGAATTTCCTGGTACGGGAATCGTATCAGAGATTGAATTGATAAAAATAATTACAATGTTATTAACCGCATTTTGCAGGCTTTATATACGCTGATGACAGGAAAATTGCCAAAAATGCAATATAAACATTTCTTATACTTACATATCGCTATAAGAATTTTGTGTTCATCAGAATGTATTAGGCTTAATGCATATGCAAAATCTTTAATTCGATATTTTGTTGAAAAATACAAAAAAATATATATGGTAATGAATATATTACATATAACGTGCACAATTTTTTGCATCTTGTGTATTATTATTTGGAAAAGTTGATAATTTTAGTGCATTTGTATATACATATATATACTGGGTGGCCCATTTTAATCCATCCAGAAAGAGAAAAATGTTTCAGACAAAAGTTGTGTGGCTTCAAGGGGGCCATAAGATGGTGACAATGATTTGACACCCTGTTTATATATATATACAGGGTGTCCCCAATTTAAATGGCAAAACTTCAAAAGCGTGTAGGAGACCAAAAAACTAAGACAAGAAGTCCTTTAGAGATTTACTCGTTTTTGCTCCATTTTAGAGAAAATCGAAAAATTCAATCTTTCATTGTCAGTTGCTCTCTTGAGTTGATTGGCACCGAATAAACTTTCTGCTTCAAGGTTCCTTACATATGTAAATACTTGATGTTATCCTTTACATTGCCAATCAATTCAAGCGAGCAATTAAGAGATCGAATCATAGATGCAGTGCATTAAATATCACTAGAACAATATCTAGCTGCAATTAATGAGGTCAGTGCTAGATGTAATGCTTGCATTGCTGCAAGAGGGCAACAATTTGAACAATATCTGCATTAAATAGATGATAACATAAATGAAATGTAAATTAATAAGTAAAATGTAAATAAATAAGTAAAAGAACGAAAACTTGTTTTGTTTCTTTTTTGTGATTTTCTTCAAAATAGAGCGAAAACGAACAAACCTTTAAAGGACTTTTTGTCTTAGCTTTTCGGTCCCTTACACACTCCTGAAGTTTTGCCATTTAAATTGGGGACACCCTGTAAATATATATAACTAAAAAAAACAAGGAAAAAAGGAAAAAAATATGGCAAGTACATAAATAATATCCTAACTTGTATGTAACAAAAAGTTTACAAAAATATTTACTTCTAAAAAATAATTTAATTTCTAAAAAGTAATCTTTAAAAAAGTTTTCCCTTGAAAAATAAGGTAAAACTGCATATTAACAGAGTCAGCCCCTTAACATTGACATATGTTGTCAAAATCACTGTTCTGAGTATCCTCCAAAAGGTTTTCAGCGTCGTTCGCCGTTTATTAAAAAATTATTAACAAAAGAAGTTTACTAAATAAAACGTAATTTTTTTGACATATTGTACATTTAATAGAGCATATCTTAGCAGAATAATTTATTTATATGTAACAAATCAATATTATTAATGCACATTATCTGCTCTAGACTATCACATTTTATCACACACCAAATTGGTCCAGAGCAAGCTGGTTTTGTCAGGAATAGAGGCACGCGAGAACAAATATTAAATGTCCGCATACTCATCCAAAAAGCTAGAGAACACTACATGTCTATGTATCTCTGCTTTGTAGACTATCAGAAGGCATTTGATAATGTTAAATAGCTTAAACTTTCGCCGGTGTTAATGGAAATGAGTGTACCTCCTTGTCCCCCTAGACAAGGGTTTTATCCCCGCTGCTCTCCAATATATACTCAGAACATCTAATGAGATCAGTTCTTGACAACTGGGAAGGCGGAATTAAGATAGGAGCTAATAGAATATGTAGTTTGCTGTATGCTGATGATACCCTTCTAAACTGAAAACGGAGAGTATCAATTATAGATAAAAGATAAATTATAACAAATCGAAAGTTATGATCATCGACAGGGAGAATGAAATACAACCTAAACCAGTTATCGCCAACTGCGAGGCAGTACACGGCTGCGTTTATTTGGGATCATTACTCCAGAACACCGGAGGCTGCGACATGGAGATCCGTCGTCGCATACAACTAGGCCGAATCGCCATGAGTCGCTGATCAAATTATGGAAGAATCATAACATCTCCTTAGAAACAAAAATACGCCTGGTATTCTCTGTATTTTGATATGAGTCGGAAACGTGGACGATGAAAGCAGCAGATAGACATCGAGTTGACGCTTTTGAAATGTGGTGTTGGCGAAGAGTGTTAGGAATGGACAGCCCGGCACACAAATTTGTTCATTCTGGAACAAATCAGAACCAGCCATCGTCTATCAAATATAGTGTCATCCCGTATACTGAAATTTTTTGGACACATATTACGCCATGATAATATTGAAAGGTGGATATTTCCTTGGTGACACAGGGAATGCCAGATAGAAAACGTCGTCGGGGACGCTCACCCATTCGATGGACTGATATTATACAGCTAACAGACTGTTACGTCCTGGCGACTCCACGATTCCTTCCTTCCGCAATGTTGCGGCAACGATAATCGATCGGTGATAAAAATGAGTCGTTCAGTAAATGGAGCATCTTGCGCCACGCATTTCTTTCAACATTCAGTCACTTGTCAATATCAATATCTATGAGCAACCGTGGGAAAGACGCGAGAGACCGGTGACGAAACCGCACTAGTCGCCTAAAAATAAATAAAAATCAGTAGATATCCTCGAAATAGAATTTTCCAACGGAAGAATAAATTGATATCGAAAAGATAATAAAATTCCTTCTAAGAAAATATCCGACAAACGTAACTAAATCAATAATGATGAAACTCCTGTGACGACATATCCAGTAACGACAGTAAGACCCTTTCTAATCAGATCACGTGCGCAAGGGAAATCTAATGCTCAACTGATATCGAGATCACCAATCGACGATCACCACGGGTAAAAATTCGAAAAGTAGGAGAAACATCCCGCCTAATGAGGGCACTGGCATAATTTTTAATTCGTTGGAGACTTGGAAGATTCCCACTCTTAGAAATTAAAATACACCCCTAAAAAAGAGATATAAAAAGAGGACCCAAAGGGCCACTCACTCACTTACTTACTACTTACTTACTACTCACTTACTTGCGTGCGTGCGTACTCTTCAGGTTCACATAAGTCTTATTAAGCAACTCAGCACATTAAGAAAATCCGCACCTTCACCTACGGAATAAAAAGTAAGTCACATTCATCCAATTCAATTTGCGCTATTAACCCTCGCGATATATAACGCATTACGTTATACTATATTAACGCTGGTTCTCATAGTGAAAACCAGATCCGGCATTCCAAGCCAAACGGTCATTCGCAGGAGTCGGGGGACTCGAACGCCGATAAAATGCAGATACTGCGCTACTAATATTAATAATTCACCAACAGTATCCGTTAGACCTACTCTTCCCCTCTCGCCTAACTACTCCTCCCCCAGCTACTCCCGAATCTACTTCCCCGAAGTCATTGAACCTCCGCTTTTCCCTCGTTCCTTCTCCTCTCTACCTACTGTCCTCCTAAACAATTCACCCCCAACTTCCCCGCACCTTTCAGAGTCTGAATTCGAGCAAGCTATAGAAGAGTTTTGCAACGAATTGCCCGACCTGGAAGCCGACTCGTCTTACCAGGATTAACTAAAACCAAAAATTCCCCCCTTCTCTCTCTCTCCCTCCTTCATACCGCATCTTCTTACTCACTCTCACACATACACACACTTGTTCTTATTTTTTTATTTATTATTAAATCTTTATATTGTATTAACCAGTCAGAACCTAAAATTTAACGGTAGAGACTTTCCCTCGTCATTATGACTGATGCCCTCCGTACCATTGTAACACCCGCAGAGCGATAAGCTCAACCACACACAACCACTCACACTCACACGATAAATGTAATCACTTTCTACATATATATTATATATCATGTATTCGAACCTTTTATTTGTATAATGAATAAAATTATATTTTATTTAATTAGTTAAACAATTCTTAACCCCTCTCTCGTTCCCAGTACGAAGATCGCACTAGGTCCCATCCCGCGTAAAAGGGATTAAATTCCTTGACCGAAAAGGGACCACCGAGCGAATGTCCGAATAAACAGCGTAATAGCGATCCGAACGGTCGTTTACCTGCTTTGCGGACCTGTCAGTTCGTTCGACCCGATTCCGAACGCCACGAAACGTTTAAACTTCGGGATAATAAAAGATAGTTGTTACGCCCTCCCGTCGACTCATCCTTCCCCGAGTCTGGACGTAACAGACTGGATTAGCAACACGGGAGGCCGGAGACCGCGATAGGTGGCGCCAAAATGTCGTACAAACAGTGAGACAACTGGAGCAGAGGAGTGGCGCGTGATCATATGCAGCAATCATCACACGTTGTCAGC
Source organism: Polyergus mexicanus (assembly GCF_030449975.1). NCBI lineage: Eukaryota > Metazoa > Arthropoda > Insecta > Hymenoptera > Formicidae > Polyergus > Polyergus mexicanus. Next base: position 3,718,260 of record NW_027223326.1, on the reverse strand, counting down.
GACGTTGGACTAAGGAGAAAAATAAATCAAATGCGTGGGTGGAAGAGGTGTGTAGCCCCTTCTTCTGCACTCCAACCTTAAAGGAAACTTTACTCGGAGTGAACAGTTCTTCTACAGAAAAATATTATGTCAACAAGTTATACATGTCGGTAGGGGATGGATGGAGACTCCATTACATATGCCGAAAGGTGAATTATTACTTAAAATAAAGATTCATCTTTTGGACAGTAAGTCCGATATTTTAGATAATCAATTTTTTAGTAAACTTTTTTGTTGATAATTTTTCAATGAACAACGAATGATGGCTAAAATCTTTTGAAAATTGTTCAAGGCAATGACCTTGATAACATATGTCAAGGTCAAAGTCATTGGAGCTGGATCCGTTAATATGCATCTTCACCAAAATAATTTTCCTATAAAATATAAAAAGTAAAAATTAATTTTCCCCTAAAAAGATAAAAACTAAATATGAAATCAATAGCTTCAAGACTTGCTTCACTCGTGTTATTTGCGACTGTCAAATCATGCGAATTTTGACAGTTTGTGAAAGAAAAAGTTAAAGTTATGGAAAGAAAAGTTTAAAAAATTAGAAAATATCCGTAAATAAAAGCGCGCGCGTAGCGCGCCCCTGTGTTGTTCTGGTAATATAAAATCAATCTTGTATATAGAAATATTATAGACAGATTCTCTCCATAAAATTGAAACGTATTTTATTTTTGTTAATAGAAACCTAATTTTCAAATAAGTTCAATTTTGAATAGTATATCACAAATTACACTAGTATAGAATTCATTAATAGTGTTATATACTATAATATCAAATCATATTGTTGTTGTTAAGTGCAATTAGCATTGCTTTGATTTGCAAAGTATACCTTACAGGATATATAACTTGAAATAAAATTTTTCGTAAACTCTAAGTTGTATAAAACAATTTTACACCAAAGTATAAAAACTTGGCGGGCCCATATCGCATCATAATATATAGTCCCAGATTTGTTGTCCAACAATATTCCATATTATACGAAAATTATTTACATATCATATATTTATTTATATAATAAAAGTATTAATATATTAAATATTTATATTTTGTAAAATTTTATGAAGTTGTTCGGAAGTTGACCTCGACGAGATCGCCCGAAACTGAGAGAGATGCTCAGACTTGAGCGACAAGCAGTGTGTAGCGCGAATCCATGGATTCGCTGCAGGAATATGACTTAAAAAAATTACTTACGTGAGCGTAGATTTTAAAGAACGTTTATTCGAAAACCTGGCAAGCGAGCGACGACACGTATCCCGCGTTTAAGATCGAAAATCTTTTTGATGTCCGTCTATAACCTGCCTTTCTCCGCGGTTTGGAAATCTTGAAGGTCCTCTTGCTAGAAGACCTCGCGAAAACGGAAATCTTGAGCGCGGACACAGGATGGGTTAGGCGAGGCAGAAGACAAACGCGATGCGGTGAACGATTAAAAGTTCTCGGACTCCCCACTTACACAATGTTACACTATCTTAACAATAAAGAGTTCAAGAATAATCGGAAACACTAAAGAATTGACCGCCGCGAGAAAGTGAAAAGCGGTCGAATGCGAGACACTTCGTAATGAGCCTGAGACGAGTAAGCCGACACGGCCGAGAATTAGCGAAAATGATAAATGAGAACAAGCGATGATTTTCGACTGGCTCGAGTCGTTGTCGTAGGCAAACTAAATCGACCGACCACGGAAGCTCGCACTCAGCCGATAGAAATGACAAGAGTTTTTCGGTATCGAACGTTCTAGAACCAGGTGTTTGTCATGGTTTTTCACTATAAAATCGATATTAATTAGCGCATTAATTAGCTAATTTCTAGAGACTCAAAAAAGTTTTTATTTTGCAACCAATCAATATGCTTAAAAAGTTTGTCGTACGACAAATGCAATATCGGTTTAAGAATAACGCGATCACGCACCAAGCGGGTGACCGTGACGTTGTTTGTTCTTGATCGTGTTTTGATTTTCGAGGTAATCGTTTGAATATAATGGCGACATTCGCCGTTGAAATTTAGACACGAACTTTAATGTTTCAATTTTGAACAAAAGTTATATAAAATCAAATAATTGTTAAAAAAGACACATTGCAAATAATTACATATTTTTTCTTAAAAACAATTATTTGTTTTATATTATTTGATTTGTTTCATTATTCTGTACATAAAAATATTACGGAAAGATTATCAAAAACTAAATATTTTACGAGATATTTTATTTTTTACATCAAAATATGTCAGAATAAAATATAAAATAATTCAAAAAGTACTTAATAATAAAAATACTTTATTATAGTGTTTTGAGAAGCTTTCGAGATGAGCTACCAGAATATGTAATAAAAAATGAAGGGTTCTATTTAAGAAAACATCGATAACAATGATGTCACCTTGAAAAGGTCACTCAAAATCAAGTCCATATTTTCATTATGTGGCCTCCTCGAAACCATGTAACTTTTGTCTGAAAGATTTTTGTCTATCGGGCTCGGTTTTCGAGATATTCGCATGGATTGTTTAAAATGATCCACCTTGCATATATATACTTTACATGTTTACACATGCATACATATACAGGGTCTTTTAGAACAACCTTCCGTCCGTAAAATGGCGTATTCTGGATACAATTCTAAAACGATTTTTTCTTTACCAAAATTTGAATTGAAGCGTAATTTTTGAGTTATAAGCAAAAATAGCAAATCACGCGTCGAGTACAGAAGGCAGGCAGGAGCGGTGCGGCGCGCCGCAGCTGACCGTCCAATTACCACCGCATCAGTCGCTACCTATTTTACTTTATAACATAAAATTATGCTTTAAATAAAATTTTGATAAAAAGAAAATGTTTTAGAATTACGTCAGGAATACGTGTTTCTTAAAATAACGTCACTTTAGCAAAAGTTGTTCCGAATTGCCGGCCGTCGGACGCTGCAATCAGATTTCTGATGTAATTCTAAGACATTTTCTTCTTTATCAAAATTTTATATTTCAAGCCTAATTTTATGTTATAAGATAAAATAGTTAGCGACTCATGCGGTGGTAATCACATGTCGGACGGTCAGATGCGGCGCGCCGCGGCGCTCCTGCCTGCCTTCTGTACTCGACGCGTGATTTACTAACTATTTTTGTTTATAATTGAAAAATTACGCTTCAATTCAAATTTTGGTAAAGGAAAAATCGTCTTAGAATTGTATCAGGAATACGTAATTTTATGGATAAAAGGTTGTTCTGAAACACCCTGAATGTATATGTATTGTATATAGCGTAATTCAGAACAACCGTTCATCCTTAAAAGATCGTATTCCTGAATCAATTCTAAGACGTTTTTTCCTTTACGAAAATTTCGTTTGAAGTTTGTAGTTTTTAAATTATAACAAGAAAGATAAATTACGGGACGAATACAGAAGGTACGTGCGTGCGTGCATGCGCTATTTTTTTATAATGCTTAATAAAGGAGTTATTATTGGTTAAGTCTGTCCAATCAGCACCGAAGTTTAGCCGCGCGCTTGGTATGCGTGAGCGCTCTATCGCCACGGCGACGTACACTATCAGGCAAGCGGCTCACCGATGTGCGTCCGGCTAACAGTCGGCGTTGATGGGCCAGACTTTATTCAATAATAACTCCTTTATTAGGCGTTATATAAAAAAATGGTACAAAACTTTTCTTTTCAATTTGACCGAATCTACCTCCACCTTTCGTTTGGTCACTTACTTGTCGGACATCCTGTATATTTATACAGGGTGGCCCACGTAAAGTGTTACAAACTAATAACTCCAAAAATATTTGTCAAATCAAAAAATTGTTCAGGAGAAAGTTTCATGTTTTCGAAGGGCCTTTCTAACTACGTGAACATAAAATTACCCCCGCTTCTTCTCTAAAGAAGGCGTGGGGTAACTTTAAAGTTTTAAATAGAATCCTCTATTTTTTATTGCATATTTTTATAGCTTATCTCGAGAGCTTTTCAAAAAACTATAATAAAGTATTTTTTCATTAAGTATTTTTTAAGTTATTTTATATCTTAATCTGACATATTTTGATATATAAAATAAAATATCTCGTACAATATTTAGTTTTTGATAATCTTACCGTAATACTTTTATGTAGAAAATAATGAGACACCTCAATTAGTGTAAAGAAAAAAAGAAATAATTGTTAAAAAAAAATACATTGTAAATAATTACATACTTTTTCTTAAAAATAATTATTTTTTTACACTAATTGATTTGTCTCATTATTCTGTACATAAAAGTATTACGGTAAGATTATCGAAAACTAAATATTTTACGAGATATTTTATTTTTTATATCAAAATATGTCAGACTAAAATATAAAATAACTCAAAAAGTACTTAATAAAAAAATACTTTATTATAGTGTTTTGAAAAGCTCTCAAGATAGCTATAAGAATATGCAATAAAAATGGGGGGTTCTATTTAAAATTTTAAAGTTACCCCCGTCTCCTTTAGAGGGGGATCGGGGGCAATTTTATGTTTACGTAGTTAGAAAGAGCGCTCTGCGCAGTAAATGTACGGGGTTCTCTGATTGTGGGCATGAGATGGGATCTTGTTCTGGTATCACACTGGCATCACGCTCGATGTCTAATGAACAAACCGTTACAAAAAGAGAAGACAAAACAGAGTTAAAACATAAGGGATAATAACAGATTTCGTCGAAACAAAATCAGAAACACAATACGAAAACAAACATAAGAACAATAACATAAAAAAAAACAAGAAAAAGAAAAATACATTAGGAGCATTTATTTACAATAGAAAGATAAGAAATCCAAAAGTCACGTATCGTCTTGAAAATTTATATTATTTTTTTGTTATTTAATTTATAGCATTTCTAATATGAGTCTTTTAATATAGTAAGGCTTCTCGTCCAAAGTGCGGACGCTATTCCAATCCAGAATTGGCTGGTAATATTAGAAACTGCATCGAAAAAATTAATAAATTCCTGAAAAAATTTCGAAAACCACAAACAAATTTGTCAAGAATCATCCAGAATTAATTATTATACGTGCAGACAAAGGAAACGTAACTGTTATTTTCGATAAGATGGATTATATCCAAAAAATTTCTACCGAATGACAACAACACTTACTCGATGGTAAAAAGAGATTCTATTAATAAAATAACAAATAATCTTCGTTCTATGTTATACAAATGGAGGAAACATAATTACTGTTACGTCCTGGCGATTCCATGATTCCTTCCTTCCGCGAAGTTCCGGCAACAATAATCGATTGGTAATAAAAATGAATCGTTCAGTAAATAGAGCATCTTGATATAAAAAGACATGGTGATGAACATGGAAATGAAACCACTTCGTGATCAATTTACATGTGAAGTATGCGATAGAGGGAAAATCCATCAATTACCATACAAGGATTCTGTCAATTACAGTACAAATAAACTGGATTTAGTGCATTCTGACATATGCGGTCCATTTAATGTCGAATCTATTGGTGGTGCACGATATTTTGCGACGTTCATTGACGACTACACGAGATATACGCAAACCGTTATGCTTAAGAAACGTTCAGATATTTTCATCGCATTTAAAAATTATAAGAAACGAGTCGAGAAGGAAACTGGCTGTTTCATTAAAAGGATTCGAACAGATAATTCCAAAGAGTACGTTTCAAATGAATTCAAAAATTATTTAGAGGCAGAAGGAATTAAGCACGAACTCAGTGTAGAATACACACCGCAACAGAATGGAGTTGCTGAACGAGCAAATCGCACACTTGTTGAAATGGCTCGCTGTATGCTAATTCAATCCAAATTATCTAAGAGTCTATGGGACGAAGCCATAAACACAGCTGTATTCATACGGAACCGATGCCCATCCAAAAGACTTACTAACGTGACGCCAATGGAAACATGGTGCAATAGAAAACCATACGTAGGATTCATGCGCATATTTAGGAACAAGATGATCGCCCTTAACAAGGAATCATGGCGCAACAAATTTGAGTCCAAGAGAGATGCATATATACAATACTTGTAGGCTACTCTGAAGAATCAAAGGCTTACCGACTCTGGAAACCAGGAACAAGAAAAGTAATTTAACGCGAGATGTTCGTTTCAATGAAAAATTAAGCGGAGAGAGTACAGAAACAAATGAATATTTTGAAGCTCCTTTAGATATGCTACAAATAGACAACAAACCCATCAATATTGAAACCTCCGAAAGTAAAGCAAAAAAAAATTATGGACAACGAAAAAAGCAATAAAAATCCAAGATTACTATCTGAAGAAGAACTGAGTAAGAGCACTAGTATAAAGAGCACAATCAAACGGGTTGCTGGACGACCTAAAAGGACCGGCAAACGAGGGAGACCGAGAAAATTATTTCACGAAGCGGCAAACTTAATTCAAACAGAAGATCTGAACGAACCCTATAACGCAAGAGAAATATTCAGCAGAGAAGACAAGGAATTATGACTAGCCGCAATGGAACATGAATACACGTCCCTCATGAAAAACAATACATGGACATTAGTGGATCGACCAAAAGACAACAAGATTCTTTCCAACAGATCGGTATTTAAGATCAAACGAAAGCAGAATGGAATATCGATCGCTACAAAGCAAGATTAGTTGTGCGAGGAAACAAACAGAGAGAAAATGTTGATTTCAGCGACATATTCGCACCTGTTGCGAGATTCGAAACCATACGCACATTTCTAGCTGCATGCGTTCAAGAGGAAATGCATGTCCATCATATGGGCATCATTGCTGCTTACGTTCAAGGAGATCTATCTACAACGATTTACATGGATCAGCCCGAGGCATTCTCAGTTAAAGGACAGGAAGACAAAGTATGCTTGTTGAAACGACCATTATATGGATTAAAACAATCCGGCCGTGAATGATATAAGAAATTAAACAACTACCTGTCAAATATCAGTATGAAAAAAACAGAAGCAGACCCATGTGTGTATGTAGACGATGACGAAGAAAGTGGCCTAGTAATTATAATCTACGTCGATGATCTATTAATAGAATCACGAGATATCGATAGACTGAACGAAAGAAAGAAAATATTAAAACAAAAGTTCAAAATGAACGATTTGGTACCAATATGCAATATATTGGGTGTAAACATCGAACGCAACGGACCTACAGGAAACATGAGGTTGTCACAAGGAAGATACGCAAGTGATCTCTTCAAGAAATTTAGGATGTCTGACTGCAAACCTATAACCACACCCATGGACTCAAACACTAAAGTATCAAAAGAAGATGGACCAAAATCAGAACAAGAAATACGAGAAATGGAAGACAAACCGTACAGAGAACTTGTTGGCGGTTTAATTTACTTAGCAAATGCCACCCGTTCTGATTTATCGTTTACAGCGAGTGTTTTGAGCTGATTCTGTTCAAGACCTGGAATAGCACATTGGCAATTGGCGAAGCGAGTATTACGCTATATAAAGGGAACTATGGATTATGGAATAACTTATGAAAAAGACAATAATAACATGTGCGCCTACGTTGATGCTGAGTGAGGAAGCGATATCAACGACCGAAGATCATACACAGGAAGTGTCGTTATCCTCGCAAAAGGACCAATCAGTTGGCAGGCTAAGAAGCGGAGGTCAGTGGCACTATCCACAATGGAGGCCGAATACATGGGCTTATCAGAAGTCATAAAGAAAACGATTTACCTGAAAGGACTGATACACCATATGAAATTCACAAATTGTATAGACAAATGCACTATTATATATTATGATAATCAAAGTGCAATACATTTGAGCAAAAATGCTGTACACCATTGTAGAAGTAAGCACATAGATCTAAGATACCACTATGTTAAAGAAGTACAAGAACGAGGTAAAATTAAGGTCACTTACATAAAGATAGACTTAATGATTGCGGATATATTAACCAAATCTTTGTCAAAGACTAAACATGACCGTTATATTAAACAATTAAGATTATCAAGCGCGTCGATAAAGGGAGTGTCGGAAATGGAACATTAAATGACTGATCGACGCACCCTCTAGAATCTTTTACTTATATGTTAGAGTTTCCAATCTATGCTTGCTTTTATCCCAGTTCTTTTTGGGCACGCTGGCAAGCAAGGCTACTTTTTTTTGTAACGTCTTATAATAAAGTTCACATTTAAACGGGAGATATTTTACAGTGTGTAATAATTAAAACCTGACAAAATAAAAATATGTCAGATTAAAATATAAAATAACTTAAAAAGTACTTAATAAAAAAATACTTTATTACAGTGTTTTGGAAAGCTCTCGAGATAAGCTACAAAAATATGTAATAAAAAATAGGGGGTTCCATTTAAAAAACGGAAGTTGACCTTCAAATGACCTTGAATGGTCACTATTAGATAGCTCCCTTTGTTCCCTACAACTTTTATCCGAGTCGTTTTCCTTCAAACGTTGATGCTGAAAAGTTATGAGGGTGGAACTTTTAAAATGGGACATCCTGTATATCATAATATACAAGTCTTATTTTTTAATCAATAAAATATTTTAAATATTAAATGGAAAGAATATTTCGAATATAAACGAAAAAAATCAAGCGACACAATAGCGTCGCAACGCCAAATACATAGAGCCTATACAGGGTATCTTTGAAGTCTGGGATCGTCCCGATTGCGCACATTACCGATCGGACACGACAATATTTTCCGATCGGACACAAACCCGATCGGACACAATCCCGATCGGATACAATTCCGATCCGACACATATGGTTACAATCAGACACAGGCCCGATCGGACACAGGCCCAATCGGACACAATTCGGATCGGACACATATAATTGCAATCGGACACAATTCGGATCGGACACATATAATTGCAATTGGACTCAGGCTTGATCGGACACAGGCCCGATCGGACACATCCCCGATCGGACACAGTATATCGGAAATATATAGATTTGGGTTAGGTTATATCTTCCGGAAGTGGAGCCCCCTCGTAGGAGTGGCGGAACATACTGCCTGCACGCATATACTTTTTAATGCGTAGTAAGGTTCAACATAGGTGCACAACATTCCTCGCAAAGCGAGGTTCAACGCAAACCTATGTGCCTAGTTTTTTGATAGTGGAGCCCCTCCATAGAGGAGGCGGAACCCACTGTGTCCACGCATACATTTTCCCATCCACACAATGATTGTAGGATGGACCTAGCTTCGCGATGAGAATTGTGTCCGATCGGGCCTGTGTCCGATCGGGCCCGTGTCCGATCGAGCCTGTGTCCGATCGGGCCTGTGATTGCAACCATATGTGTCCGATCGGAATTGTGTCCGATTGAGTCTGTGTCCGATCGAGCCTGTGTCCGATCGGGACTGTGTCCGACTGAGCCTGTGTCCGATTGGGAAATATTGTCGTGTCCGATCGGTAATGTGCTCAATCGAGATTCACTTATGGTTTCGAGGTAGACACAAGGTGATGTCATTAATTTGACCATGAATATTTGCGTGAAGGTCACGTGAAGATCACCTTTAATTTTTTAAGTGGAACTGTCTACTTTTTATTACATATTCTTGTAGCTTATGTTGAGAGCTTTTCAAAACACTACTATAAAGCATTCTTTCATTAAGTACTTTCTAAGTTATTTTATATTTTAATCTGACAAATTTTGATATAAAAATTAAAATATTTTGTAAAATATTTCGTTTTCGATAATCTTACCGTAATACTTTTATGTACAGAATAATGAGACAAATTAGTGTGAAGAGAAAAATAAATAATTGTTTAAAAAAATACATTGTAAATAATTACATACTTTTTCTTCAAAACAATTATTTTTGTATATTATTATAATTGATTTGTCTCATTATTCTAAACATAAAAGTATTATGGTAAGATTATCGAAAATTAAATATTTTACGAGATATTTTAATTTTTATATCAAAATATGTCAGATTAAAATATAAAATAACTCAAAAAGTATTTAATAAAAAAATACTTTTTTATAAGGTTTTGAAAAGCTCTTAAGATGAACTACAAGAATATGCAATAAAAAGTAGGCAATTCCATTTAAAAGATTAAAGGTGACTTTCAGGCAACTATTCAAGATCAAATTAATGACACCACCTTATGTCCCCCTCGAAACCATACAACTTTTATCTGGAACATTTTTCCATATTTAAAGCCGTTTCAAAGATCCAGAGGTGGCTTCAGACTTTAGAAATACCCTGTATACAGGAGTCACGGCGCTAACAACCTTTTAAAAACTAAAACCATAATCAAAAATCTAACAGCACTTTTATTATATAAAATAAATATAGCTTTCAATTGCGACCAGTTCGAATAAGATTGGTGCAGTCAATCCTGAGAAATGATAACATCATCATGATAATATCAGATTTGTGTCATCTTCGTTTTATTTTCTTCATTTCAGACATTTTTCAGTTTTCAGTCTCACATACATATGCTCGCACGTACATACGTAAAGCGATTTTGTCCCTCAAAAGGCATTCACACCGCTCATGTACGGGATCGTCCCGATTACGCACATTATCAATCGGACACGATAATATTTCCCGATCGGACACAGACTCGATCAGACACATATCCGATCGGACACAGTCCTGATCGGACACAGGCTTGATCGGACACAGACCCGATTGGACACAGTTCCGAAGGGATATATATTGTTGCAATCGGACACAATTTCAATCAGACACATATGGTTGCAATCGGACACCATCCTGATCGGACACAGGCCCAATCGAATCAACCCCGATCGGACACGGTATATCAGAAATATATAGGTTTGGGTTAGATTATATCTTCCGGAAGTGGACTCCCCCCATAGAGGGGGCGGAACATACTGCCTCCACGCATATACTTTTTAATGCGTAGTAAGGTTCCACATAGGTTTACAACTTTCCCGCGAAACGAGGTTCAACGCAAACCTATGTGTCTAGTTTTTTTATAGTAAAAACAATTGTTGTGTGGATGGGAAAATGTATGCGTGGACGCAGTGGGTTCCGCCCTCCCGCAGGGGGAGGCGCGGAACCCACTGTGTCCACGCATACATTTTCCCATCCACACAACAATTGTAGGATGGACCTAGCTTCGTGATGGGAACTGTATCCGAACGGGATGGTGTCCGATCGGGCCTGTGTCCGAACGGACCTGTGTCCGATTGCAACCATATGTATCCGATCGAGCCTGTGTCCTATAGCGATTGTGTCCGATTGGGAACTATTGTCATGTCTGATCAGTAATGTGCGCAATCGTGACTCATTCTCATATACGATTATCAAGCGACGCGATAACGTCGCGACGCCAAGTACATAAAAAAATACTTACTAGCTTGTCAACAGTTTTTCCTGTACAAGGACCGCAGCATTACTAAGTAGCTTATCCGAAATTTCACATCAAATCACGTCAAATAAAATTTTCGATTAAGATAGTTCAAGAACTAAAGCTGTAATCAAAGATCTAACCTCATTTTTATTATATAATATAAATATAAGCTTACGATTGCGACTAGTTTGAATTCAGGTTAATGCAGTCAATCCTGAGCAATGATAACCGTCATATCAGAATTGTGATACTTTCGGTCTCATTTATTTTCAGGATAAGTTTCAGACTCACATACATATGCTCACACACACACATGCAAAGCGGTTTTGTCCAAGTGGCATTCACATTGCTCATGCACAATTATTTCTTTGAGTATTGCAAATACTTGAGAGACAAAATTATATTTTGTGTATGTGCGTGCATATGTATAAGATAATAATAGAGACTATATTGCGGAATAGTGTAACACAAGAAGAAAAGTGATATTAAGAGTATCGTGAAATAGTGCAACAAGAAAAAGAAGTAATAAAATGAAAAAAAAAATTATTAACGGTTAAGAGTAGGATCGTGGAATAGTGCAAGGAAGAGAAGTGATTTTTTTCTAATCGATGTCATATTGAGCAAAGTTAGGTTATATTAACGAAATTGAGCGAATGCTTACACTTAAGTGAAGCTATGCATTATCAATTAACATATTTACGATAAATACATTGTTGAAAAATGATTATGGAAGCATTGAAGGAATATTTGGAGATTTTAGTTGAGATTGAGATTGGCTTGAGATTTGGCATTAAAGTGACATATAAAAACTTGTGCCCAATCTAAAATAAAAATTTGCAAAAGATTATCAGAAATCATTATCAATATATTAATAAAAATGTATGACTTATAATACGATTCGGGCACGTCAAATTTTTGTATATTACTTTAATCTTAACCTTTTCGTTCCGGGCCTATCTGGTAAAACTTATGATTAATTTCAAAACAAGTCGATCAGTTTGGCACGGGGCACTTTAAAATTCGAAATTGGTGATCGATGTGATCGATTATTGCAGTAATCATTATTATTGCAGTTATATAGTTTTAGATTTACTATTTGTAACAAAATCCGCAATATATTGGTGTTATTTTATATATTATACAAAATATTTATTCGGAACATAATAGTATAATTTTTTAATAAAAATATAATGCATTTTAATTTTCTTAAGAGAATCTATAATATTTCTATAAGTGCAACATTGATTTCATGACAAATACTATTTCAAATTACAAATCCTCACAAATTGAGGAACTTTGCTTTTAAGTACTTGCCTAGTTAACTATTGATTTCATATTTAGTTTTTATTTTTAATTTTTTAAGGGTTTTTTATTTTTCAGGGAAAAATTTGTTTATGAAAAAGTTATTTTTCAGGGGTAAATATTTTTTTAAACTTTTTGTTGTGTACAAGTTGGGATATTTTTTATGTACTTAATAAATTTACCTCATAAGCATTACAAGTTTCTTATATTTCTGCATTATTTATCTCGCGTTGGGCTCTTATGAACCCAATTTTATTCGTCTAAATTTGTAATATTTAAAACCTTATTATGTAATTTCGGTTTTTATATTATTACTTATACATACATATACGAGGTGTTTAATATTGACGGTATCACCTCTCATATGCACGTAGAGCAGGTAAAACCGAAAAAAAGTCGTTTATCATTTTGTGATTTTTGTAATAATTATTGAGAAATTAATTAAAAAAGATCGGCCAATCTGCGCGAGTATTAGCGCGCGGCGAGACGAGATGGCCCATTCATATATGGTTACTAGGATACAAAAATCCAGCGTTATGTACCGCTCGTACGTAATCGTTGTCATTTGTACAGCGCTCCTCCCAAAATTTCGTCGCGCGTTTAGCGGCTGCGTATTTTTGGATTGTCTTTTCTCGACGTGCGCTTATACTCGCGCAAATTGCTCGATCTTTTTTAAATAATTTCTCAATAATTATTATGAAAATCGGAAAAAATAATAAAAAACATTTCTCTTCGGTTTCACCTGCTCTATCTGTATACGAAAGGTTTGTTGTGCTTCTAGCCGCTAAAGAAGGAGTTTTTCGGAATCTGTACGTTCAAAGGATTAAGATCCATGCTCTGAAGTAAAACATTCCTGGATTTTTAATAATAAATGAATATATTTGTCGTTATCTTGGATACTTGTCATTCGTGGTTACAGTGATCGGGTACGATACGTATAATAACTTAATAATGCACGAAATACTGAACCGCAGCGAGTTAGCCTTGGTGCATCTCGCGCTCAGCTTAAATAATAATTAATTAGATTGGAAGGAGTGGTAATCCTAGCCAAAATATGTATCGTGCTGCGTTTCTTTCGTCCGTTTTGTCAGCTGTTTGATCAGCTTCTGAGAACTTGATTGTGGTCTCTTTTTCGTTTGTCACATCTTGTTTTGTATTGTTAATATTCTTTTGTTAATTTAATTTTTCATTCTGATTGTCCTTGTGCTGTATTCTTTATTTTAATATTTAATGTTCTGCTTTCGTAAGATTTTTTAAATCTTTTCTGCTCTATTTTCTATTCTTTAATATTAGGAAATTGGTCGGGTTACCGATACTTGACGGTTATTATCGGCGGACGGTTATTATCTTGTATATACAAGGTGAGATAAATAAAGCGTTATAAGTTAATATCAAAGAAAATATTGGTTGTAGAAAAAGAAGTGTGAGATGAAAACTGTTTGACATCAAAGGGGACATATGATGATAACAGATTTTCTTATCGATTGATATACTAAGGCAAAATCAAGGTCTTCTCCATTAAATAGATTTTTTACGCGGTCTTGTAGTCGTTACTAAGACGAATCCAACAACCTTATAACACAGGTCATTTAAGGTCATTTCAAGGTCATGAATGAAGAAGTTGTGCATTAAAGAAATACGTCTTTATTAGATTGCTTTTACTTATTAATAATTGTGGTGACATACTGCAACCACAAAAATTACGGCAGCGCGATATTCACGAAATTTAAGAGTTTCTCGAAAGCGCTCGAATATCTGAACTTCTCGAAAACGCTCGGATTTTAGCGCTTTTCGAAAGCGTTCGCCCATCCGCGTGTTGCGGGCGGCACCGCTTGGCGACGCAATGCGCCCGGGTCAACTCGCGAATGAAAAGCCGTCCGGCCGAAATATAAGTCAGACCCCCTGCGGAGAAAGCACGACGAGTCACATAGAAAATTCTTGGCGCTAGCCGCCACTCTTCTAAGCGCAAGTCGCTAGCTATAAACGTTGGAAGTAACGGCGCTAGTCGCCGCATCATCAACAAGATACCTCGACAGCCAAGCGTCAGTACGCTGCCAACCTTGGCCGAAATAACTCGACGGTGCAAGACTCACCCAACACCGTTGAGTCAAACTTCGGCCAAGAGAAGAAGAACAGGCGCCAGGTCGCCTCCAGCAAAAGGCGCACGGCCATCTCCAGCTAAAGGCGCTCAGTCGCTTCCAGCTAAAGGCGCACGGTCGCCTCCAGCCTTAGGCACCCAGTTGCCTTCAGCCCAAGGCGCCCAGCCGCCTCCAGCTCCAGTCGCTCAAGGTTCTCTGGCTTTGGGAGTTCGATCAGCTTACGCCAGGGACGAACCACTGACAACAAGAGCTCCGTTGCCGCTAACCGAGCGGAATCACCTTCCGGGTAGCCCCCGGAGGAAAAAGAAGATTGAGGCCAGGCTACAGGTACTCTTCGGCGCTAGCCCGCCAAAATCCAGTCCCGTGAGTTTCTGTCCAAGAGAGAGTAAGGATCGGCCAATAACCCCGGACATCGAGCGACCTCAGTGCATCACATCTTCAATTCCGTGGTACCCTCCGCCGTTGATTTCGCCACTAAAAAGAACGCCTGAGAAAGAGAGCTTTTCCACGCAAACGAGCCCGCTCAAAATATATGTAGACGTTGCAACACAAACTAAAAGACGCGGGGGCAAGCGAAAGTTCTTATACAATAAATCATATGCGTATAACCGCAATCTCCGTTTTTAATGTATTAATGAAAGAATAAAAATGTGTTAATATGTTTTAAAAATAACCGACTCGTTTATTCGTCTGCCTACAAGTAGGATATAGTTGGGTAATAACCTACAGCGAAACCTAAAGCGAAAGATCTCCTATTCCAAATAACTTACCCACAATAATCATGATAAAAATGTTATTTGAGGAGGTGTTCAAAGTGACTGCCTTGAGCTCTAGGCATTTTAACAATCTATCGGAAGGATCAAAAGAAGAAAACCAAGAGAATTAAACAACTTTGAATATGATTTGATGTATTTGTTTACATTTTCATTCAGTTTATTTTCAAAAGATTGGGCGCCAGACGCAAGAATTCGCGCCACACAAATGTCGCGAAAAACCAATAAATTCGCGACTGCTCAGTTACGAGATTGGTAGAAGGGGTGATTCGTACGAACGGGACGGGAGAGAATCGAGATAGGCAGTCTGAAATTTGCAAGACACAAAGATATGATAAAATAATAATGTATTAGCAACTAGGAATAGATGAAAAAAATATAAAATGCAATTCCGAGAAATTGGTCGGTTCGTTGGCCTCAACGTTTTACTGTGATCGAGCGCAAGAATATCGTATTTCATGGCACGCGCGAGTAAAGATCGATTAGGTGACGGCAAGAATTTCCCAACGCGTGGGGCTCGGTAACAACAAAAGATTCTTTATTATATTATGCAGCTTGCGATCGCTCACGTTAAATTCCAAAGGTTGTACAGAAAGAAATACAAAGGTGCTCGTATAGTAACTTTTAATTTGCGACATTAATTCGTAATCGCGGGATAATCTCAATAAGTTTATATGGATTTGATTCGTCTCTTAATTTCGCAATTTTAGGCGTACAATAATATCGCGACAACCATCAATGAGTGCTATGCAAAAGAAAGAATCTAAATATGCGACTAACGTAACGCAATTATTCGGGATCTTGAAAATCTACATCGTGTACAGACTTCGGTATATTAGCTCACTGCAAGAATATATAATAACGAGATACAAAAACAGTAGTGCTAAGCAACAATACTTAAGAAATACAATTATATAGTTATTGCCGACTGTCGGCGGCAAGATTCCCAGGAGAAAGAGTAATTGCGCGATCGAATGAATCGTCTTGCTTTCGGCCGTTTATTTTTAGGAAACGCGATAGTGACAAAAGAATTCGGAAAAGAACTGTTCACTTACGGCAACGATTATTACATGGTGCGACTCATTCAAATCGTACTCGAAATTGGCGGCTTAACAAAGGGACAACGTCAGTCGCACCAGTCTCCAGATATCGTTTCGCTCTTATGATGGATCTCGGCAATGGGCCTCCGTCTCTTGCACTGGTCCACCGAACAGTGATAAGCGGAAAATCCGCAGAAGACACGCCGGCACAGTAATGTACAATTAGGCCATCTACGCTTCTGAGTCCTCAGGACCGTCGTGTGGTCTTGTTGGTCCTTGCGGCTATCGCTATATTGATCTTTCGGTTATCGATCTCTTTATTTCCTGCTATTTTCCTTTCGTGAAAGAGATATCTTCGGCAACTGGCCCGGCTTTTTTACATCCATCCTTGGCTCCGGATGTTCCCCTTTCTCGATTTCCTCGTCGATCTTGGATTGTATCCGAGCCGAAATGTCGGATTCGTACATCGGGCGTAGTCCCGTATCTCCGCGGCGGAGCTCCCATACTAGTGGTATGTGGAATAGCCTTTCCCATTTATCTCCTGGTTGATCCTGTGGGCAGCGGTTTTCTCAGAAAACAGCGACAGCGACCATTTTTTGTCATAATTATTCATGTTATTATCAAAAGACAAGATTTTTCATTATCTGGCGTGCTCTGTACATGCTGAATCGGGCCTCCACTCGTCCTTAGTATCAATTTCTTGTGCTCTCCGCTGTTACCGGATGAGATCCCATCTTTCTCCTTTGTTATCCACCGTCATTATAAAGCTTATATTATCGCCAAAAAGAGAAATTGCAAATATCGCGGGGTCACGTCCGAATTCGCGCTCGGGCCGCTCTCTCTCTCTCTCTCTCTCTCTCTCTCTCTCTCTCTCTCTCTCTCTCTCTCTCTCTCTCTCTCTCTCTCTCTCTCTCTCTCTCTCTCTCTCTCCCCCTCCCCCCCTTCTCTCTCTCTCTCTCTCAAGAAAGAAAGTCTATTTGCTGCGTTGCTTGTAATGTCATCTTTTGCAAATCAATGTCGTGAATGATGGATTCACTATCAATATTTTTTTGGAATTGCGTTAGTACATATTCAGCAATAAATACGAGTTTGTTCCTGTTTGACCCTCCGCGCATTACATTTTCTTCCTATTTATGTGATTGCAAAACAGATTTTACCTAGAGAAAAAGAAATGTGATATTTAGAAAATCTAATACAAAACTAAAAAGACTAATGAACTAACGCAGATAAGCATAGATAAACAAATGCAGATATGCGATATAAGTAATGTAAATCTCAAACATCTTTCTGTTTCCGTTATCGTTTATTACTACTATTTATACACAACGGACACCTGCTCGTTCAGTTCGTATTATTTTTCTTATGTTTGAATTAAATTTTATCTTCTTAGAACGATTCTAACACTAGTAATAGATAAACATCCTGTTTTTTCATTGTTTTAAAATTCAATTGCTTTTTTTTGCAGTTTAAGTTTGCATTTTTATCTTCGTTATCCACAATACAAACGTCGTCTTCCTAATTATTTTCTTCAGCATCAATATCATACATGTCCGCAAATTGTACATCATGCGGTTCCGACGGATCGTCAAAATCAAGTTCCCATTTGTATTCAATCGCAACATCATCATTAACAGCATTTTTTATTAGATCGGACATGGCATCTTAAAATTCACAACTTAAGGTGATTAACAGGTGAGACAGCAAAATTTGCAATGTTAAACGTTATGATTAATAAATTTATAACATTTGCTATATTTATTCTGGGCATTTTAACACAATGTTGTGTTGTCACCCCGCACAAGGGGTCCGCCTTCCGTGACAAGTTAATTTAAGAAATGAGCTCTTGGATTTATTTTATATATAAAATTTTTTAATTTGGAACTCATAATTAGAATAAATTTCAGTTAACTTGAATAGTACAGTAACTGTTCAAACAACGTCAGACTATGAGTGAAATGCGGAAACGTATGGCTTTTATATCAAAATGAAAATAAGATTTCAATAAATGTTATGTCGTAACTCGATCAATTTCTTAATACAAAAATATAAAACAAGTAAAGTAGAACAGAAAAGATTAAGAAAGAGGTGATTAAATCAAAGTATTAGAATCAAGGAAAGAGCCCAAGAAAAAGTAATTAAAAAAGAATTAAGAATAAAAGATTATTAATAAAATAAAAGTAAGAGACGTGAAAGAGAAAGAAATCACGGTCAAGTTCTCGGAAGCTGAGTAAGCATCTGACGAGACATACTGACAAGCGGAGAGACATGCTCCGGTCAGGGCTACCACACTCCTCCCTAATCAACGACCTAATTAATAAATAAATATTAATTTCTCAACTAGTTGGAAGCCATTGTTTATGTGGCTGCTGGTTATCGGTATGGAGCTGTTTATTATATTGTGTAAGAATGCAGCCAGCTCGTACAACGGGGTGTTAGTCGACAACATGATCACTCGGAGTGGATGGTTAATTTATCATCCATACATATTCCTACAGATCTACAAGGACTTCTCCAACTAGGAGAAAATTTCTGTTTGCCCACATACAAAAAAGAAAAAATCGTTGATCCATGTATAACATATTGTTAATCATAATTGTAATAGATGCTGAAGAAGGTCCAAACCCTTGGACCGAAACGTACAATAAACATATCAAACAAATTATAATCGCGCAATGATTACGGCGCTAAGCTCTTAATAAGCCCTTCCTTCCGCATTATAATTAATTTATCGTTCGACACGGGAACCGCTATATCACTAATTAAAGTGAAACACTTAAAAGACGAAAGACTAATAACAGAAGATAAAATAGCAGTCACATGAGTAACAGGACATAAAGTACATACGATAGAAAGAATCAACGCCACAATAAATTTAAACGACGGTAGAATGAAACATAGAATGTACGTCGTAAAAAATGACTTTCTGATCGAATATTAGGAGTAGACTTCCTGAAGAAACAGGGAGCCAGTTGCAACTACTTGAAGAAACAACTAAGAATCGGACGGAATACTTTAAAATTATATCCATATCAAAGAACCACATTGCAACTCCATAGTGAAACAATAATACAAGTAGTTACGAATAAAAATACGATAGGTATCATCCAAGCGGAAGAAGCCGCACTTGTAATATTTATAGGAAGTTGCCTGGTCGACTCACAAAATTACCTATGTCCCGCAAGTATAATAAACACGACCGATAATGTAATCGAAATGTTAACGCCGCAAGTAACAATTGAAGAAATCGCACAAGAAAACACGGTGGAAATGAATGCCACACAAGCGAAAAGGGGAAAAGATGACATTCCACGTACCGAAAAGGTAATACGAGCTCTTCGAATCAAATAACATTTAAACAAGGAAAAATTAAGAGTAATAAAAAAGATATGCGAAAATTACAGCAATATATTCCACATCGAAGGAGAACCACTGACTTGCACCGACACAATCCCGCATAAGATTGCAACGCAAGCAGATAGCTCACCGGTCAACGTACGGCCTTACCGTTTGCCGGAGAAGAATAAAGAGGATGTAAATCGACGAGTCTAAGAAATGTAAAAAAAAAAAATAATCGGACCAAGCACGAGCCAATGGAACGCACCGTTATTGGTAGTCCCTAAGAAAGCCGAGACGTCAGGAAAACCTCAATATAAATCCGATGTGCAAACCGAGAATAATTCAAGAACACATCTACGGCACCGCAAGCAGATCGAATAGAACAATTGAGATAGAAACCGACACCGCGATAACTAACACTGCGATACTATATTAAAATAAAGTAAATATAAGAAACAATTGTAAAATGCGATAAATGTATAGCGAAAAATATGTAGACGAAAATTCACGTATAGTTAATTTTCTTTTTCCAAAGGGGGAGGAATGTTGTAACCCAACCAATTTCTTAATATTAAAAGATAAAACAAGCAAAGTAGAGAAAAGATTAGGAAAGAGCTTACTAAAGCAAAGCATTAAAATTAGGACAACAGCCCAAGGAAAAGGAATTAAGAAAGAATAAAAAATAAAAGATTATTAATAAAATAGAGTAAAGATACATGACTAAAAAGAAGGAAGTCACGGTTAAGTTCTCGGAAGCTGAGTAAGCAGCTGATGAGACAGACTGACAAGTGGAGCACGAGACATGCTCCGGTCAGGGACACCACACTCCTCCCTAATCAACGACCTAATTAATTAAGATATATAATAAGCGCGAATAATAAGCGAATAAGCGTCAATAACATAGCTCAGTAACATAGCTCATTAACATCGCTCGCTCGCTCAGTAATATTATCGCACAGTATCGAAGTACCGTGCATATCGCGCCCGACTATTATAATCGCGAATAAGTGAAAAGTGTACAGAATCTTGCAAAATATACTAATTTTTACCTAACGTCCGGGAGTATCTTATTTCGAGCGTGGATCCTAATCCTTTGGGCGTACAAATCCCGAAAGACCTCGTCCTTAGCGGCTAGAGGCACAACATGCTGATATACGGCTGCTTCGCGATGACATCACTCCCAAGTGGAGGTTTAACCAAATGCACAAAAATGCAACGTAATATAAAATTTTCACGCGCTAATGTGTAGCTCCTTCGCGATAATATTATCCTCAGATATCAGAATCCAAACGCGCGTGTCAAACTATGACAAAATCGTGAAATATAAGAATAATTATCAAGATTAAATTGTGCCAATATACAAGTAATTTAATACTTTTGCGATGCATTTGGGCTGCGATGACATCATCACCAGGTGTGAGATTTAGCAAAATGCACAAAAAATGCAATGTAATATAAAATTTTCAAGCGTCGATGTGCGGCTGCTTTGCGATGACATCATTCTTAGATATTAAAATTCAAACGCGCGTGCCAAAACATGACAAAATCGTGAAATATAAGAATAATTATCAAGGTTAAATTGTGCCAATATACAAGTAATGTGAAACTTCTGAGATTCACCTGGGATTTGACATCATCTCTGACAAAAATGATAACAAAAATGCAATAATCGACATTAGTCAAAATGTACGTGACAAATCGTGAAATAAAGATTTAATTGAAATATTGTATGTAACAATGATACACATGATGGAAAGAGACATCAAAATAGAATATAAAATCGAAGTAAAGAAGCACACTCTGTCAGTATTTTCGCCAAGAGGTTCGAGACAAGAGCTACTAATAAGCACATTCTGTTAGCAAAATTTTGTAGCATAAATTTGGGCAACCTAATCGGACATCACCATGGACTTCAATGGGAGGATGAAAACGTTTCATACAGCTTTGCTAGGCGATTAATTACAAGAACTGTGATGGGTGTGATGGAAGAGGAAGATGGTGCTCCTATCGTGTACGTTAAAGGACACGAAAAACGAGAATGTCTGGCCGATATACTTGAAGATGATGCGAGAAACGAGGTTATTATTGAAACCTTGGATGCGGATTATGAAGATATCACTTCGTTAAATAAGTTAGATTTTACTAATACTATGCGCTGTGAAAAACATTTAAAAAATTGTGCTTCACAAAATGTATTTAAAATATTCAATTGGTGGGTGGAAGCGGGGGAGGGGGACGATTCATCATAAAGATTCACCCGAACATTATTTAGAATAAATTATTGTTAAAATATATTTTTATTCTCTTTTATTCTTCCCTTTTCCTCTTCCTTATTCCAGTATGCGAGTATTAAATTTCAGTACGTAACGTTAGATAGCGGCGTCAGCCACTTTATCAGGCTACAGATGTTACACGTCTATAAACGTAAAATTTTTATAATAATCGTTTTGTTTCCATAGTCGTTCATAGCCGTTCATAGCCGTTCAATGATCGTTCAATGGCCGTTCAAAGCCGTTCAAAGCCGTTCGATAGCCGTTCTAAGGCCGTTCGATAGCCGTTTAGTAGCTTCGATAGTGGTTTTCATATTATAATAATTCGTTATTTATATTAAAATACTCCATTATTTTATTTAAAAGACTTTTAAATAGTTGACCGCGGGAATATGCTTACTTTTATCTTCTTATCAAGTGCAAAAAGTAAACGTTCTTTGTAAATGATACATCCCCTACTCTAATATGTTCGAGACAATGTCTGCCCTGTCGTGGCTGTCATAAGTTTCGAGCAGTGAATGAAAAAAAGTTTTATTAGAACAGAGTAGTATTAAAGTAAAGAGTGAATAAAAAATGCCGTCGTTAATAGAAACGGTGTTGTGCCGGGGGCGCTGGAACGCGTCGTGGTGGGCGGAGGATTTGGCAATGGGACTGCTGAGAGCCTTATTGAATCTTGTAATATACCAGAGAGTAAGTAATATTTCCGTATATTTTACGTTATATTAATTATTTATAATATATTATAATATATTATAATTTTATTTTATAGTACGATTTCACGAGCGACATCCAGATTTCTGGATTCATAAATATAAAACGCCGGCGATTTATTAAAATGGTGCGACGTACGAGCGGGAGATTGGCAAGGACGTCTGGGAACAACCCCGATGCGGCTTCCATGCGGAATTAAGATGTCTGTTCGGCCTCGAGCCCTACAAGGAGGACGACGAGGGACCGTGGGACGAGCCTCCGAGCAAGAGGTTGAAGGTTTGATTGTGAATATCTTTTTTTAAGATTCGTAATATATTAAATATTAAAAATTAAATTAGTATATTAATAAGACTTTTATTTTTCTGTTTCAGAAGGAGTGCCGCCTATATATATTTTATATTTTTGTATTTTTAATATCATTATAATTATTATATTTTTATTTTATTATTTTTATTTTATTATTATTTTTATTATTATTTTTAAACACATACACACACACACGCAATTGTATTATATACACATTTTTAAAATAAACTTATTATTCTATATAAAAATGTATTTATTTCTATGCTTCTTTATTCTTTTTCCCACAGATGTGCATGCCTTGCGCTATCTCTCTTTCTTTCTTTCTCTCACGAACGCTATCTCTCTCTCTCCCAAATGCATGCGAACGCTATCTCTCTCCCATGTGCATGCGATTGCTTCGCACTATCCTTCTCGCACCGCCTTGCGAACGCTTTCTCTCTCTCTCTCCCCACACAAATCCGAACACTATCTCTCTCCAACGTGTATGCAAACGTCATCCTTTTCCCACATGCATGCAAACATCTCGCGCTATCCTTCTCCCACGTATTGCGGACGCCTCGCGCTATCTCTCTCGCACCTACTCGCGGACGCGTGCGTTCCCTCTTCCCCGCCCTTCACCCACAGGTTTTGCCCCGGTCCCTACCCCTACCCCCCCCTCTCCGCGGACTCCTCGCCTACTGATTTCGCCGCGGCCCCCCGCGTGACGTCATGCCTCTCGCGCGGGTTTCTCCTAGCTCCCCCCCCCCCCCCCGACGACTTGCCCTTAGAACCGGCCTAGCTATACTACTAAACAGGAAAATAAAATAAACGTGCAATGTCAAAAATGCGGAAAAACCGGGCATTACGGCCGAGATTATCGAACTATCCGATACGCGAACCGATTTTTACTGCCGAAACCCGATAGACAACCCCGCGTAAATACGGTAAATAAATATTGCAATTATTGCAAAAAATCCGGACATGATCGCGAAGAATGTTGGTTATTACACGGACGACCCAATAGAGATCAATCGAGCCGAATCAAACAATATAATTCGCGACCGGAAAATAAAAATCGTAAGAGTAACGAGCAAGGGAAAAGGAGATCTAATACTGTGCACAGTAATGACGAGGAAGACAAGGAAGATACAAAGCAGCGACGACCCGCAATCGAATATCGCATTACACAAGTGTGTCCCACGAACGCATACAGGACTAGACTTAGTCGCTTTAACTATGCGAGAATCGAAAAGAGGAAAAATTAATTTATTATTCGACAGGGGACCCGCTATATCACTAATTAAAGCACTTAAAAGACGAAACGCTAATAACAAGGTAAAATAGCGCTTACAGGAATAACAGGACACAAAGTATATACGATAGGAAGTATCAATGCCACAATAAATTTAAACGACAGTAGAATCAAACACAAAATGTACGTCGTAAAAAATGACTTTCTGATCGAATATTAGGAGTAGACTTCCTGAAGAAATAGGGAGCCAGTTGCAATTACTCGCAATGTGGTTTTTTGATATGGA
The DNA here is from genome assembly GCF_030449975.1 of Polyergus mexicanus. NCBI lineage: Eukaryota > Metazoa > Arthropoda > Insecta > Hymenoptera > Formicidae > Polyergus > Polyergus mexicanus. Next base: position 3,693,586 of record NW_027223326.1, on the reverse strand, counting down.
TATAATTTCAAAGTATCCCATCCGATTCTCAGTTATTTCTTCGAGAATCGGATAGGATACTTTGAAATTATATCCATATCAAAAAACCACATTGCAACCCCGTACTGAAACAATGATATAAGTAGCTACAAATAAAAATATGATAGGCATTATCCAAGCAGAAGAAGTTGCACCAGGAGTATTTATAGAAAGCTGCCTGGTCGACCCACAAAATTATTTATGTCCGGCAAGTATAATATACATGACTAATAAGGCAATCGGAATCTTAATGCTGCAAGTAACAATTGAAGAAATCACACAAGAAAACATGATAAAAATAAACGCTGTACAAGCAAAAAGGAGAGAAGGTGGCATTCCGCGTACCGAAAAGGTAACACAAGCCTTTTGAATCGACCAGGATTAAACAAGGAAAAATTAAAAGCATTAAAAGAGATATGAAAATTACAGCGATATATTCCACATCGAAGGAAAACCAATAATGTGCACAGATACCGTCGCGCATAAAATTGCAACGCAAGCAGATAGCTCACCGGTCAACGTCCTTACCGCCTGCCGGAGAAGCATAAAGAGGAAGTAAATCGACAAGTCCGAGAAATGTTAAAAAATGAAATAATTCGACCAAGCACGAGCCAATGAAATGCATCGTTATTGATAGTTCTAAGAAAGCCGATGCGTCCGGAAAACCGAAATTACGAGTAGTCGTAGATTTCAGAAAATTAAATGACCTAACTATAGGAGATTCATTTCCCTTACCGAATATAACGGATATATTAGATCAACTTGGAAACGCCAAGTACTTTACAACCCTGGATTTAGCATCCGGATACCAAATTCCGATGGAAAAAAACGACAAATGCAAAATTGCTTTTTCTACACCTCACGGGCATTACGAGTACAATAGAATGCCCTTCGGATTAAAAAATGCGCCAGCTACGTTTCAAAGGCTAATGAATTCGTTACTGATAGGTATACAAGGAATAAAAAGCATAGTATATTTAAATGACATCGTTATCTACGGAGCCAACTTACAAGATCATAACAAAAGATTCATCGAAATCCTACGAAGATTGCGAGAAAACAATCTGAAGTTACAGCTGGACAAATGCGAAGTTCTATGAAAAGAAGTGACATATTTAAGTCACATAATTACAGAAAACGGAATATCGCCGAATCTATCTAAATTAGAAACCGTAATAAATTTTCTGACGCTTAGGAAAGTAAAAGATATCCAAACTTTCATAGGATTAGCCGGATACTATAGAAAATTTATTGAAAATTTCTCGAAAATTGCGAAATCATTAACAAAGCTAACAAAAAGGGAAAATAAATTCTAGTGAACGCAAGAACAACAACAAGCATTTGAAATACTTAAAGAAAAATTAACGACGGCACCTTTATTAAAATATCCAGATTTTGAAAAAGAATTCATCGTAACGAGCGATGCATCAGACTATGCAATCGGAGCAATATTATCGCAAGGGCGGATAGGCCAAGATCAACCGATAATATATGCCAGTCGAATATTATCAAAAGCCGAATAAAATTATAACACGACTGAAAAAGAACTATTAGCAATTGTATGAGCAGTTAAACATTTTCGACCGTACTTATACGGGACAACAAATTTACGATAATCACAGATCATAAATCGCTCCTATAGTTATTCAATGTAACCGACCTTGGATCTCGATTAATTAGATGGAGATTGAAATTAGAAGAATACGACTATGAGATCATACACAAGGCCGGGACAGCAAACAGAAAGGCTGACGCGCTAAGTCGACACGTGGCGGATATCAACAAAGTCGAGGAGGATAAGAGCAACGATACGAAGATAACGCGAGAATACACGGAAGATGAGAAGCAACAAGTATTTTATATGAATATCACGATGCACCTGTGGGAGGGCATCAAGGAAAAGAGCGCACGATTAATCAAATTCGCCTAATGCACAATTGGCGAGGATTGACAAAAGATGTCGAAGATTATATAACAAAATGCGATATTTGTCAGGAAAACAAATTATCGTGAAAAATTAAAACATCACTAATAATAACGCATACTGCCGATAAGCCTTTTGAAAGATATGCTTTAGATATCGTAGGTCCATTAACTATTACGAATCTTCTTCTTATTCAGCCCGGTTTCATCCAATGCTGGATATAGGCCTCTTCTAATCATTTCCATGCTTCCTTGTCCATCGCTATTCTTATCCACCGTCCTTCCGCTATAGTCTTAACATCATCAATCCATCTCTTTTGCAATCTTCCCACACTTCTTTTTGTTTCTCTTGGTCTCCAATATGTTATCCTTCGTGTCCACCTTTCTTCACCCTGTCTCGCTATATGTCCTATCCATTGCCATCTAAGATGTGCTATGCACTTTCCAACATTAGTTCTTTTGATTCTGTTACGAATTTCGCTATTATGTATTTTGTCTCTTAATCTGACCTCCAATATGATTCGTTCCATTTCTCTCTGGGTGACTCTCAGTTGTTCTGCTATTCTTTTCGTCATAGCCATGATCTCTAATCCGTATGTAATTACCGGCAATATCCAACTATCGAATGCTTTTCGTTTCAAATTTATCGGTATATCTTTATTTTTGAGAATGAAATTAAGTTTCCTAAATGCTATTCATGGTATAAGCGTATTCTCCGTTTGATTTCAGCTGTTTGATTTTCTTTATCTATTTTTATTGTATGATCAAGATAGATATAATGGTCCACGTTTTCTATTGGGTTGAGTAAAAAGTCATTGCGTATTTTTTGTATGTTTTTCAAAGTCATTTATTTATATAAAGAACAAAGATCAATCAATGATATATTTTCCATTTTGTTCGATGACCTTTTGCCATCTTTCGGTGAGCTTCATAATTCCCCGTTTGTAGAAGGACCTGTCTTTATTGACGAAAAACTGAACAAGGTGCTGATTTACCGCCTCATCTGAATTTAACGTTATTCCACGCAAGGAGTTTTGAAGAGAGCGAAACAAGTGGAAGTCTGACGGCGCAAGATCAGGCGAGTATGCTGGGTGGGGCAACACATCCCATCCAAGCTCCAATAATTTTTGACAGGTCGCCAAAGATGTGTGTGGTCTCGCGTTGTCGTGATGGAACACAACTCCTTTACGATTGACGAGCTCCGGACGTTTCTTGATGACAGATTCGTTCAAACTGTCCAATTGCCGACAGTACACATCCGAATTGATTGTTCGGTTCCTTAGTAAGAGCTCAAAAAACACCACACCTTTCCAATCCCACCACACTGAGAGCATAACCTTTCTCTGATGAAGTTCTGCTTTTGAAGTCGTTTGAGGCGAACCATCACGTCGGGACCAAGACCGTTTGCGTTTCACATTGCTGTAAACAATCCACTTCTCATCACCAGTTATCATTCGTTTCAAAAAAGGATCGTTTTCTTCACGTTTCATGAGCATATCGCAGATGTTTATAAGCGCCGTCAAATGAACTTCTTTGAGTTCATGAGGAATCCAAATATCGAGCTTGCTTACGTATCCCAGCTTCTTTAGGTGGATGTGAACACTTTTTTGACTGATCTTCAATGTTTCTGCAATCTCTCGTGTCGTGTAACGTGGGTTTGACTTGATCAATGCCTTTATTTTGTCGTCATCAACCTTGGTGGGCCTTCTTGACCGAGGAGCATCTTTGAGATCAAAATCACCAGCGCGGAATTTCTTGAACCAGTTTTGGCACTGACGTTCTTGTATAGCACCGTCACCGTAAACTTTACGCAATTTTTCACAAGCTTGACGCGCCTTCTTCCCTTTACGGAAGTAAAACAGTAAAAAATGGCGAAAATGCACAGTTTGGTCTTCCATCTTCAACTTGTTGTAAAATCTCCAAAACTCAGCCAAATCACTCAATTTTTTTTTTTAGAATGAAGCTTAAACCGTCAGCTGTTAAACGATATATGACAAACATATGTGTGAATGACTCTAGTACTGCCAAAACTGAACTAATGCCATCTGTTGCAAAAATACGCAATGACTTTTTACTCAACCCAATAGAATGGTATTGTCAATGATGATATTGTCTTGACATTTACTCATTATTTTGGTTTTGTTGAGGTTCATCTTCAGGTCTATTTTTTAGAGTTCTTGTTTAAATCTGTCAGCATGGTTTTTAAATCTTTAATGTCGGGATTTATTAGGACTATATCGTCAGCAAATCTCAGATATGGTTTAGATATACCCCATCAATATTTAGGCCTTTTTTTCCCAATCCACTTGTTTGAAAACGTTTTCTAGGGCTAGTGTAAATAGCTTGGGTGAGATGCTGCCCTGTCGAACACCTTTGCCAAGAGCTATCTTCTCTGTAAGCTATGTTTTCTGATCATTGTCTATTTCTATTTGAAAGGTAGCTTCATTATAGATATTTTTGATGATAGTGGAGTATCTTGAATCTATTCTAGCATCGTCCATTGCTGCTAAAAAGGCCGTGGTTTCGATACTATCAAAGGCTTTGTGATAATCTATAAATGCCAGGTACACTGGAATATTATACTCTGTCGTTTTTTCTATGAGCGTCTTAATTACTTGTAGATGGTCTGGTAGGTGGTAGATGGTACTAAACCCTCGTCAGAACACCGCTTGCTCTATTGATTGATAAGAGTCCAGTTTTTGTGTCAGCCGGTTTGTTATGATTTTTGTCAGTAGTTTGTATAAATGTGATAGAAGGCTTATGGGCCGGTAGTTTTCTATATTCGTATTATCCCACTTTTTGTGTAAAATAATTACTTCTGTATTCTCCCATGACGCAAGTATTCTTCCTTCTATCAGACATTTGTTTAATAAAAGCTTCAGGGCCTCCTCGAGGGCATTTTCCCCTAACTTCAACATTTCTGAGGTTATGTGATTTTCATCGAGAGTCTTTCTGTTTTTCATTTGTTGGAGCGCGTATCTTATTTTGAATGAAATTATCTCAGGCAGATCTTCCGAGCCTATATTTAAAATATGTCTGGTGCGGTTTTCGTGTTTGGTTGTAGTTGATGTATAAAGTTTTTCATAAAATTTTTGTATTTTCATTGTAATTTTTGTTCTGTCTGTTACTAGATCCTCCTGTTGATCTTTCATCTTCACAATTTTTTGTCTTTCTTTACTTTGATCTCAGTACTCGTACGTTCTTGTTTTTCTGTATAGTTTTCAGGATCTGTTTGTTCTTATAAGATCTTATATCTGCTCGTGATGTTTAAAGTTTTGTATTCCGGAGCATCTCTACTGGTTTTTCTCCTTTCCTGTAATAGTTTTGTTGTTTTCGGTCTTAGTCTACTTTCCTTTCGGCTTCTTATTTTGCTGCAAATTTTCTTTGTGACTGTTTGTATGTCTTGCGTTATCTTATGTGCTAATTCATCTACTTTCTTTTGTTGTAATATTGCTAACGGTTCTAGTTTTTTTTTCAATTCCCTCTGGTAGTCTTTCTTGTTTATAGCCAGTACATCCATTGTTGGAAATATGTTTTTAATTAAGAATTTTTTCCTCTCTATTCTTGCGTTTATTTGTATGTTAGCACGTACTAGCCTATGGTCGCTACCGGTATTAAAATTGGTCAGAACAGAGACATCTTTGCATGTTTCTTTTATTACAGAGTATGTAATCTATCTCGTTTCTCACTCGGCCATCCGATTCATTATTTAAGTAGTTCAGAAGCATATCTCCTCTATCGTTTTTATCTCCCAGCCTATATTTTTCAACATATTCAGCGTCGCCTATATGTCTTTCCCCTATTTTGGTGTTGAAGTTTCTTATAATAATGGTGTAAGGCTTGTTTTCTAGGTTTCCAGCATATATACCGTGAGTCAAGTAAGAGCGTGTTCGACATAACTAGCAGTTGGTAAAAATATCACCCTAATTTTTTCGTGAGTAGATAGAGAGAGCATTTGCCCTTGACGCTCAAGAAAGATTTAATTGACATCGAATTTTTGTCAGAGAAGCACGTAAAGCGCCATGAGTGTCGCGCTATGAGGCTGTGTTCCTCTGTACCCACCGAAAGGTCCGAAAATGTCTCATGCAGCGGCTGGTAAGTACATGGGAAAGTCGAAATCATTCGTCAGTAAGTGGGAGCAGCAATATAAAGAGACAAAAACTGTCGATGACTTGCCGGAACGTGGCTTGATAGGCAAAGTGTCCCCTAAAGTCGATAAATTAATAATATACTTGTTTTCGCGGAATTCTGGCTTAACACTGCGTCAAGCAGCAGTTAAATTGAATCAGAAAGGTTTTGATAAATCATACGAAACTATCCGAACCCATCTCCGTGCTCATGATATCAAATGACGCAGTACAGTGAAGAAACCTTTGTTAAGTGAAAAGCATGTGACGAAACGAATCGCTTGGGCGAAGGACAATATCAACCAAGATTGGAGCAATGTAATCGTTACGGATGCGATGCAAATCCAATTGAAAATGTGGGGATACATCAAGCAGAAGCTTCGTGGAAGGAAAGTATTTACTTTGAAGCAGTTATCTAGAGAAATTTGTCGTATTTAGAGCATGAATACGCCGTTAACTTGGTCGAAAGCATGCTTCGGAGATGCCAGGCAATTATCGACGTCGGTGGTGACTCGACACATTATTAATACAATTGCATCTTTGTTCTGATCGAGTACAATGCACCAAGATATTCAAAAATTTTGTTCAATAAATTTTTCTACAAATTAACTCGAACACGCTCTTACTTGACTGACTGTAATATCCTCGTGTAGTTGTTCTACAGATTCATCGTCCGCAGTGCTAGTTGGTGCGTAGCAGTGTATTATCTGAATGTTGTGCTTGTTGTTTAGTTTCAGCACTAAATATACAGGGCGTCCCATTTTAAAGGACCCACTCAAATATCTCAGAAACACTGCGTTAAATCGAAAAATGTTTCAAACAAAAGTTGTGTGGCTTCAAAGGGGCCATAAGATGGTGATAATGATTTGACCTTGGATGGCATCGTTAAGGTCAAGTCAAGGACACCTTTAATTTCTTAAATTTTCCCTATTATTTCCCTATTTTTCATTACATATTGAAAAAATAAAAACTAAAAAAAATTATGATAAAAGTCCTCTTGTATGACAAAACAATTCACCGAGAACAATCGAAGAAATTGGACTCCCTATGGACCGGACCCTAAACGATAATCGAAAAGAATTCGAAAGTGAACTTTAAAATAAAAAAGGGAAGGAAAACCATACGCGTCCATATAAACGGACTAAAACTGTTTCTCGAAAATTTAAAAAGTAGGAAGAAGAAGAAAAAGAAAAGAAAAAATTGCCAGAAACTAATATAAATCCGATGTGCAAACCGAAAATAATTCAAGAGCACATTTACGGCACCGCAAGCGGATCGAATAGAATAGCAGAGATAGAAATCGAGACCGCAATAACTAACACTGCGATGCTATATTAAAATGAAGTAATCATAAGAAATAATTGTAAAATACAAAAAATATATAGCAAAAAAATATATAGATGAAAATTCACGTACAGTTAATTTTCTTTTTCCAAAGTGGGAGGGATGTCGTGACCCGATCAATTTCTTAATATAAAATTGTAAAACAAGTAAAGTAGAACAGAAAAGATTAAGAAAAAGCTGTTTAAATCAAAGCATTAGAATCAGGGAAAGAATCCAAGAAAAAGTAATTAAGAAAGAATAAAGAATAAAAGATTATTAATAAAATATAAGAGACGTACCTAAAGAGAAGGAAGTCACGGTCAAGTTCTCGGAAGCGGAGTAAGCACCTGACGAAACAGACTGACAAGCGGAGCACAAGATATGCTCCAATCAGAGCCACCACACTTCTCCCTAATCAGCGATCTAATTAATTAATATATATTGAGCGCGAGATGTACCGACGCTAGCTCAGTAATATAGCTTATTAACATCGCTCGCTCGCTCGCTCAGTAAAACAATCAAACAGTATCGAAACACCGTATCGTGCCTGACCATTATAATCGCGAACAAATAAACAGTGTAATAAACCTTATAAAATATATAACTTTATACCTAATGTCCGGGAGTGTCTTATTTAGAGCGTGGATTCTAATCCTTTGGGCGTACAAATCCCAAAAGATCGCTTCCTTAGCGGCTAGAGGCACAAGAGCATGATGATTAAGATCAAATTTAATTCGCAGACTGATATGAAAATGAAAATAATTTATGCAATGTAAATATAATATGATATGATATATACAGAGTGTTTCATTTTAATTTCTGCAGGCAAATATTTCGGAAAATAAGGAAAATTCGACGAAATGTTTCAGATAAAAATTTCTAGGGGGACATAAGATAAGGTGTCATTAGTTTGACCTTGAAGAGTCACATGAAGGTCACGTAAAGGTCATTTTGAATTTCTTAAATAATAGGAACACCCTATATTTTTGCATATTTTGGTAGCTTAGTTTGAGAGATTTCTTACCTAACACTATAATAAGATATTTTTCCATTAAGTACTTTTATTTTATAATTTAATCTGACATATTTTGATATAAAAATTAAAATATTATGTCGATACTAGCGCTGCCATTTGTCGATCGCGAACTGCGAACGTCTATCACGTGACACGTAACACAATGAATAATCGGTAGTGATCGGTTGTGTAATTGTCTTCGTCGATTTATCGATTAAGTGCATTAGTGTAAAAGTGTAAAAGGTCGATACGACTTTTCGATTAATACAAATGTCAAAAATAAGTAAAAAAAACTCATTGTCAGTAAAAACATTTCTCGAGCGCATCCGCGTGCAGCAATTATAATCTGTATAAAGTAAGAAGTGAGTAAGTGAGCAAGTGAGAAAGCGAGCGAGAAAAAGAGAGAAAGAGAGAGAGAGAGTGTGTGTCTCGTTGTTTGCTATACGCGATGAGTGAGTGAGTGTGTGTGTGTGTGTGTGTGTGTGTGTGTGTGTGTGTGTGTGTGTGTGTGTGTGTGTGTGTGTGTGTGTGTGTGTGTGTGTAATACAACTAACTTTCCTTACAACTAACTTAACTTTCAATAGGCGTCCCTGTAGAAGCCTTTTGGATGAAGCTTCCTTTCCCCTCCACAGTAAAATTTGAAGATCTTCCAGGATTTTATTTTCCTCTCTTTCCCATTTATTTTTTCTCTCTCTCGATTTAATGATTTAAAGTATGTTTATTGTATATTACCAACCGGAACTTAAATTTTAGTCCTTCCCTTCTTCATTCCAGTTGATGTCCTCCGCATCAATGTATCATCCGCGAAAAGAACACCTCACACACACACACACACACACACACACACACACACACACACACATTAGATTTAAAAAAATATATATTTTGTTTTTTTTTTATTTTTATTCATGTAATATTTAATATTAAACATTTCAATAATATATCTCATATTTTAAAATTTCTTTGTTGAATAAATTGTAAGAGTTTTAAATCAGAGTAGCTTATTACCTCGTTCTCCTTCTCGTATCTTCGAGATCGCACAAGGTCCCATCCTGCGAAACAGGGATTCAATTCCCTTACCGAAAAGGGACCACCGAACAAAACGGTCTACTGACAGAGTAAGAGCGACTTTTTCGGTCGTTGACGTATCTAAGACTTTGTATTGTTCGTTCGACTCGGAAACACTTGGCTCGTAAAAGAAAGAGAGAGTGTGTTTCGAGATAAGTATAAGTTCCATCCCAACTCAATTCTCCACGAGTTCGGATGTAACACAATATATATATTATTAAATTGCTTTGATGGAAATAATTTTATAATTTATTTCTATGAAAAATTGAATTTTTCGACAAATTATAACTTTCTACAAATTAGTGAAAATTGTAGAAATTTATGGTAAATTTATGGTAAATTGTAGTGAGTTCTTAAAAAATATTTACCAATTTTTATAAACTTCTACATTCTTTATGTACATTTTTTAGCGATATAGTAAATCATAGAAGTTTGTAAATGTTATGTCCGGGCGACTCCACGATTCCTTTCTTCCGTCAAGTGTCAACAATGATCGTCGATTAGTGAGACAAACGAATCGTTTAGTAAACAGACCAATGTAAAGGATCGGTGAGAAGACCATGTCGATCTCCTCGAGATTAATAAAAATCAATAGAATCCCTTAGTAAAATTTGCCAGCAAAAAAATAAAAAAACACCATCAAGATAATATAAAATTTTATAACGAAATATTCAACAAACACAGCTGCATCAATAATAATATAAAATTTTCTAAGAAAATACTCCACAAATATAGCTGCACCAATAGCAATAAAATAATCATAGAAAAGTAGAACCTTTTTCTAATCTGATCACGTGCAAGGAATCTTCGAACGAATATTGAATTCACCAATAGACGATCACCACAGGTAAAAATTTCGCCTAACGAAGACACTGGCACATTTTTAATTTGCTAAGATTGAAGGATCCCCACTTCTGCGCAAATTCAATTCGTCGAAGTTTTGGAAGATTCTTATTCTTAGAATTAAAATACGCCCCAAGAAGAATATTATAAAAAGAGAACTCGCGAACACATCACGTTATTTTATTTCTGCAACTCTCAATCTGAGTGACTTATTATTATCTGTGTTGTAACTTGCGCGTTAGTTGTGAAAACCAGTGTTTTCCATCAGCGCGGTTTTTCAACCATCATCAACCACAACCAATCAACCGAAGCAGCGCCTAAAGTCGCCAACCTCCCATATTTGCCATATTTGCAACTACTAGAAAAACACCGATTAAAAGTCGCTACCAACCAATATTCCTTTACGCGAATTCCAACTAGAAATTGTTACCTTATCATTTTCTATAGTGAAAAGGATTACTTTGCGTGTTTCAAGCGATTTCATTCGCGAATTAAGCACATTCACAGAGTCTATTGCAGGACTCGGAGAGCATTGGTTCGAGCTGATTCACAAATAATTAAGATAGCTAATCAATATATCGCTAAGATCAATTATAATTTAGTCAAAGCGAATAGAATCGTTAGAATGATTAATAACATTAACGATCACAAGTGCGATTCTACACACATCTACACACATTCCAGTGACTTCATTACTCCAAGTTCTCCTCCCCATTTTTCTTCAAGCTACTCCCCAGTATATTCCCCCAAACCCCTTTCTCCTAAACCATCTTCCTCTTCGAGATCATTCTCGTCATTATCGACGATAATCCTTAACAATTCAACCCCTCCTTCTCCCTTTTCAGAGTCTGACGACTTCGAAAAGGCTATTCAGAAGTTCTGCAAAGAACTACCTGACTTAGAATCAGAATCGGCTTAATTAAACTAAATTAAATCTCCTTTTACTCTCTCTTTATGATCCTTATTTCCTACCTCATTCACACACGTTTTATTTCTGTTTTGATTAATTGAAACTTAATATTGTATTAACCAATTAGAACCTAAAAATTAACGATAGAATCTTTCCTTTACATTCTGACTGATGTCCTCCGCATTAATGTAACATCGGCGAATTAACACACATATACTCATCAATATTATATTTCTTTATTTTTTATAATCATATATATTTGCTATTTACTTTAAAAATCAATAAATTTATATTTTATTAATTTAAATCAAAATAACTCTTTATTAACCCCCACTCATTCCTAGTTGAAAGATCACTTGATTCTATCCCGTGTAAAAGAAATTGTTGTGATGTTAAATTCTTTTACCGAAAAGGGACCACTGAACGAATGTCTGAATAGCCAGCGTAATAGCGGCTCAGTCGTTTATCTGCTTTTCAGACCTGTCAGTTCGTTCGACCAGATTCCAAACGCCAGGAGATGTTTGACTTCGGGATAATAAAAGATAGTTGTTGCGCCCTTCCGTCGACTCATCCTTCCCCGAATCTGGACGTAACATACTGTTCTCTTTAAATTTTGGGGACTCGTCCGGGATTGTAATGTGCGATCTTTTAAACTGGAATGAGTAAAGCGACAAGAGGTACAGTTGATAAAGACGAATTAGAACGAAATTTTCGACTTGCTCAAAAAACATACAATCAAACAAAATCTAACAAATCAAGAGCACATTATACTTCTACTCTTAATAACTCCACTAATAAAGTCATTAATTTTTCATTAAACGAAACGGTAATTGAAAAAGATTTTGAAAAAAAGATTAGCGAAACTAATCTCGCCGATTCCTGTGATAAGACTATTTTACCTGAATTTAATAAATCTGAAAGAATGGAAAGCCCGAGCGGTACCGATGGCAACATGACTCAAAGTAATCTTTTTGCTGCTTTGAAATACGCGGTCGAAGCCGTCCCTTATTTTGACGGTCAAAACATTCCATTAAATTATTTTACCGAAGGATGTGGAGAAGCAAAATCTATGTTGCCTAGTGAGGCTGAACCACAGTTCACAAAATAATAAAAACTAGGATAATAGGTGTGGGTCGCCGAACTATACAAGATCAAGATTTTAATAGCGTTTCCAAATTAACTGAATATTTAAAACAAATTTACGGACCAACAAAAAATGTTTATCAATTACAAGGGGAATTAGGTTGTATATATCAAAAGGGGGATGGAGATGTAATTACTTATACAAATAGAGTAAAATTTCTCGGGAAACAAATTTTAGACACGCATAGAAGTTCGGGAAACGTATCATCTGACCAAAATATTAAGGCATTATTGAAACAAGACATGTGCAAGTGTTTTATTAGAGGGCTAAAACCAGAAATTGAGCAACGAGTTGCAAGAAATTTATTAGATGTACAAGAAACTGCAGCCGACGCCTTAAGGATAAAGAGAGAGCTCCGAAAAATGACAGATTTACGACAGGGAATAGATAACAGTTCAGATAGACAAAAAACTGACAGTCTAAAAGAAATTTATCAAATCTGTTATAAGGGCACAAATCTCTTAGCAAGCTAACAATCAGGCTGATTTAGGAATAGCAATTTTAGTTTGTCAAATTTGTAAGAAACGTGGGCATGGAACAGAGAAATGTCGTTTCCGTTATCCATAAATCCGCTGACCGGTAAACGTAGTTCAAGGAAGAATAATAACTTGCCAATTATGCTTAAAATCTGTTTATGATGCAAAATTTTGCTGACAGAATAATACAACAAATAACAATAAAATTTCGGTAATTTGTCAATGGTGCAAAAGACCCGTTCATTCTGCAGTTAATTGCTGGAAGAAACAAAATGAACAACATTATACGGAAAATAAAGCTCGCTTAACTTGTCAAATTTACAACAACTTCGGACAGATTGCTAAAGATTGTCAATCAAAACTAAACCAGCAAACGGGATCAAAAGATTCTTTATTCTGTCGCTATTGTAAGGAGCAAGGTCATCTTCTCCAGGATTGTCAATTACGCCACGCTAGTAATTTTCGAAAACAAGCAAATAATACAATTAAGACTACAACGGCCCCTCGACGTCGGGTACACAACAGGGGTCCGAACGAGAGCCGCATTCGTCCAAAACTCAGATAGCCAAATAGACAAGGACAGAACTATCATAAGGCCCATAACTGTAAACTTTGAGAAATATAATCGCATGCTTACTGTTCAAATTAATATCGACAACTTCTCGTATAACTTTTATGCTAGGCACGAGATCTGGACCTAATATAATTGAAGAAAATCTCGTTCCCGAAAAAATAAATATTAATTACACTAACATCTTCAAACTGAATGGCATAAATAATTATCCTGTGTACACTTTAGATGAAATTACCTTAACTTTTTTTAAAATACCGGTTATATTTCATATAGTATTTAACGATTTCCCAATTTCACAATCTGGCATATTAGCAAACAATTTTTTTAAACAAACCTCATCGAAAATAGATTACGCATAAGGGCACTTGGATATCTCCGGAATCAATATACCTTCCTTATCACCTGAAGCCATTATAGTAGCTTCGCGATCCGAATCATTATTTTATGTATGAATAGAAAATCTAGAACTAAAAGTAGGATACATACCGAGACTAAAGGTGGCATATGGAATTTATTTGGGAGACAGCATCGCGGAGAATGTTTCTGGAAAGGCATATTTAAACGTTTAAGTACTTTAGATGAAGAGGCGGAAATACATGTCCCTACTTTGCGCCTAAAACCATTGGGCAAATTATTAGATGACCACGATTCAAAAATCAAGGCTTTAACCAATTCAGAAAAGCCAATGAATAAGGAAAAAGAAGAAACCACTTACGAAACAATTATACATAATGAATTCGATTATGAAAATATGAATATTGAAAATCAAGGTGAAAATGAAAATGAAGAAAATATTATTATCAAAGAAATCAACTATGAAGACAAAGAAAAACCTAAAATCAAGAAGGAAATAAAAATAAGAATGAAACTAAAAATGAAGATGTAACGATGCACCCCCCATCGTTACCCGGCACGTAGCCAGCCGGAAGTCTGCCGCCCGGCGAACACCAGCCGGGCAGTGGCAGAGGCGCCTAGCGCCCTTTTTTAATATCTCAAACACCGCGGTTGTGATAAACAACCATGCGGCCGTTATACGGCCGCCGTTACGCCGAAGACCGAGCATCGCCGAGCGCTGCCGGAAGATACCGAGCGTCACCCGCCGAATTGCCGCGTCGTTTCGCCCAGGGGAAGCGACGCGTTTACCGTAATTTACCCGCCGAAAAACAACGCGTCGTTATCCCCACCCGGGGGCGAACGACGCAATTACCGATAGACGCTCGGGTATAAGAAGACAGCGTTTCGGCATCTCGGGACCAGAACGATTCCTGAATCCGCTCGAGCTGTACGCTCCGAGATACCAGAAACCGATCCTGAAAGTCGTAGCAACGACGGAACGTGGGGTTGACGTGTTCGCAGCCTCCGCCGAGCATTCTCGGCTTCCGTGCAGTCTCCGAACTCCTGACACAGATCCGACCGACTCGACGAGAGCGGAGTGTTCGCCGCTCTCTGAGACTACGGTCTATCATTCGACCGCTCCAGCTAGCCGGATCGTGGGTTTGCGAGTTCGCTGCCCCGTCGAGTTTTCTCGACTCCGACACGCTATCCTCCACTCCGCGAACGGAAGCAGGGACGGAGAGTTCTCCGCCCGGTCGAGGGTACTCGATCTCCGCTCGAATTCCCCGACCACTGGGAACACGCGATTAATCCCGCGACCACACTAATACTAATATTATAATACTATAATTATAATTATCGCGCCGAAATATCTACCGCCTAATAGTTCATTCTATTCCACGCGCCGTCAAAATAAACACGGCCTTGCCGTATACGCGCCGACCGACCGCGCCCAATTTCTTGCGCGTCTCGCGCGCCGTCAAAATAAACACGGCCTTGCCGTACACGCGCCGACCGACCGCGCCCGATTTCTTGCGCGTTTCGCGTGCCGTCAAAATAAACACGGCTTTACGAATATTGTAAGCGGTTCGATATATCGAACATCGCGCACCGAATAATCTAAGCGCATTCTATCCAGCGCGTTGCACTATCCACCGCGCGCTCACTATTGTACATCGACCATTGCCGAAAGAGGCAAATAAAGACAATATTTAAATCCTTCGTGTGTCTCACCTTTTCACGAGCCCTGATCCCGGCCGAGCTTATCCACGCACTCGCGAAAAGCGACCCGTTACAAAGATAAGATGAAAAATAAAGCTGAGAGGAAAATTAAAAAATCAAACGATTCAAAAATCCTTGGAAAGGGAAATTGCCAAACCTCTTCTGAGAATACAATAAATCCAATCATTCCTGGAGGGGGAAGTTATCAAACCTCTCCTAAAAATTTAATTAATTTAAAAACCCTCGAAAAGAGAAATTACCACTCCTCTCAAGAAGAGAATAATTCTAGGATTTCGGGGGACATTTCCAAACTTTGTCAGAAATCCTAGTTCCGGCAATTGCGAAGAGGGAAATTACCAAACCTTACTATGTATTTCGACAAAACCTTATTCCAAAAAGAGGAGGAGTCTTTTATCCTCCCTGGAAATTTCCTAACGTTGGATTATTTAAAGAAGAAAATGATAATAAATTAGAAACCTCTTACGTTACTATAAAAGACCTCCTTGAAAAGGCTCAAAAATATAATTTAAATATTAAAAAATCGAATCAACAAAATTTTAAAAATAAAAATAAACTGTCTTCAAAAATCTTTACATCCTTGTTGAATAAATCTCAAGAAATTTTACAAAAATTTATGCGAAAACGCAAAACGAGATATAAAGGAAACCAACAAATTATTAATCGCAATATACAGAATTGTTTAGTAATCTCCGGAGAAAAAGAAAAGAATCGACTCGCCGAAATCATTACAATTAGAACATTTAAATAAAGCAGAGAGCAAATGCATTGCAAACTTAATAACAGACAGTCAAGATTGATTTCATAATCTTGGAGAAAAATTAATCGCAACTCACGTATTACAACATCGAACAGCTACCACAGATGACCAACCAATTAACACTCGACAATATAGATTTCTACAAATACATAAAGAAGAAATAAACAGATAGGTAGAAGAACTGTTAGAGGAATTGTGAAACATTCACAATCGCCATATAATACGCCCATATGGATCATACCTAAGAAAGAAGATTCCGAAGGAAACAAACGATGGAGAATGATATTAGATTTTCGCGCTTTAAATGATAAAACTATCGGAGATGCATATCCTCTACCGAATATCGATATATTAGATCAATTAGGAGGAGCTCGATATTTTTCAGTATGCGATTTAGCATCTGGATTTCATCAAATAAAAGTAAACCACGAAGATGGTTATAAAACAGCTTTCACTACTTCATTTGGACATTATGATTTTTACTGAATGCCGTTTAGTCCAAAAAATGCTTCGGTTACTTTCCAGCGCCTAATGGACTTAGTATTAAGTGGGTTACAAGGCAAGGAATTATTCGTTTATATGGATGATATCGTTATCTACGCAATTTTATCGTTAGAAAAACACGAAAGAAAATACAATGTTTTAATGGAACGTCTTCGTGAAGCTAATTTAAAATTACAACCAGACAAATGCGAATTTTTAAAAACAGAACTAATCAATTTAGGACACGTAATCAGTAAAGAGTAAAACCAGATCCGAAAAAATTAGAAGCAGTACAACGATTTCCAAGATCTAGAACACTTAAAAACATTAAACAATTCTTAGGACGCAGCATATTATAGATGCTTTATACCAAATTTTTCCAAATTCGCCAAACCACTAACAAATTTATTAAACGATTTATTTAACGATACCCGCTTTGAATGGACACCCGTGCAGGAAGAATCTTTTGAAATTTTAAAACAAAAATTTTGCAAAGAACCAGTACTACAATATCCAGATTTTTTTAAACCATTTATTCTAACGACCGATGCATCAGGAATAGCCGTTGGAGGAATATTATCACAAGGAGAAATAAATAAAGACCAACCATAGCATACGCCTCACGAACCTTAACAGATAACGAATTAAAATACGATACATATGAAAAAAAAGCACTGGCTATTGTATATTGCGTTAAACATTTTCGACTATATTTATACGGAAGGAAATTCACTTTAGTTACAGACCATAAATCTTTGATGTGGTTTAAAAATGTACAAAACGCAAATATGCGAATATTTCGTTGGAGATTAAAATTGGCAGAATATGATAACGATGTTGTATATAAAGCAGGAAAAACAAATGTAAACGCAGATGCATTATCAATAAATCCTGTAAATATCGAAGAAATATTATAGATTGTAAAATTATAAAAAAACAAAAAACTTTTAAATCAAAACAATCCTAAAGATGCACAATTAATTGCCGAATTATTAGAAAAATCCGATAGCGAAGAAGAAGAAGAAGATGACGATTTCCATTTATATCTTTCCAAAATCAAAGAAATAATACCTGAAAACGATTTATTAAATAACAATAACGATACTCTTTCATTTACACCTACAGAATTAAACAGACTAGATTATTTATCAATTACCAAAAAAGCTTTAATATTAGGGGAACGGAAAGTAATGTCGTTTCTGCGCATGTCGATATTCGTTTGTCATTTATCAGCTCATTGTGTACTTCAAAGTCGTGCCAAAGACATTTTAAAGTTAGAGTAACTTGTTTACTCGTAAATAATTAAATCTTAAATTTTTTTGCAATTTATGGTGAAATGGCCAGCCAAATACCAGATGAGGTACATATCCGGCATTGTATGCTTTTTGAGTTTTACAAGGATAATAATGCAACAGTTGCTACCAAAAACATTTGCGATGTTTATCCAAGTGCATTAGACGTTCGTAAATGCCAAAGATGGTTTTCTAAGTTCAAATCCAGTAATTTTGATCTTTTCGACTCGTATCGATCAGGAAGACCAACAACTTTAGACAATGACATGTTAAGGGTGGAAGTGGAAGCAAATCCGTGTCAGACAATCGAGAAACTGTCAAACATTCTTAACCAACCTTGGTCGACCATCTAAGAACATTTGCTTTTGTGGGGTTTTGCAAAAGGCGCTTTTGTGTGTTTGGTGGAGTATTCGCGGGGTCGTTCATTTTGAAATGCTGAAACCTGGACAAACTGTGAATGCAGACCTTTACTGTGAACAATTGGATCGAGTAAATCAGTGCTCGGATTTAGTTGCACATTTCGGCCCGATTCCGTGGTTCACGCCTATTGCCCCCCACTCACCGCTCGTACGTTAGCGACGAGTCGCCAGATATGCGTAACTAAGGACCGCGACGCTTTGTCTCAGGAGTGTCCGTATATAAGAATGCCCAAATATAATAATAAGACAATACTTCTCTATAATTAAAAGTTTTTCTTCAATATTTTATATCAATGAAATATAAAATATTGAAGAAAACTTTTAGAATTTTGATAATTTTCGCGGTGCATTTAAAAAAATATTGTCTTATTTATTATATTTGGGCATTCTTACATATGAACGCTCCTGAGACAAATCGTCGCGCTCCTTAGTTACGCGTATCTGGCATCTCGTCGCTAACGCACGAGCGGTGAGTGGGGGGCAATAGGCGTGAGCCACGGAATCGGGCCGAAATGTGCAACTAAATCCGAGCACTGGAGTAAATCAATCTTTAATTGAAAAGTGCCCAGCGATTGTCAACAGAAAAGGCGTTATTCTGCAACACGATAATGCAAGACCGCACTGCGCAAGACGAACCCTGGAAAAAATTAATGAATTGAGGTGGGAGGTATTGCCTCACCCACCATATTCGCCCGATATTGCGCCATCGGATTTCCATTTATTCCGATCGCTACAACATTTTCTAAGTAGCAAAAAATTTGAAAATTTGAATGATGTTCAAAATGCCATCTCAAGATATTTTGCTCAAAAACCAATTGATTTTTATCGATCCGGCATTGAAAATTTGCACTAGATGGCAAAAGGTTGTTGATAACGAGGGTGATTACATCATTGATTAAAAATAAAAACTTGTTAAAAATTTATCTGTTTGAATTTAATGTAAAAAAACGACATTACTTTCCGGTCCCCCTAATACATGATCCTCCAGCAAAATAACAAAATAAAATTCAAACAAGAACCCAAACAGCAAGACAAAATGTTGAGCAAAATAAAATAACCGACGAACTGCATAGTGATGGGGAAGAGATTGAAGAGATTGAAGAAAGAAATGATCCACCTTATAAAAATTCTGACTGTGAAAAAGAAGACGAAGAAGAAAATGAACAAGATATTATTAACAAAAATTTAAAATCAAGAAGAACGAAACCTGCATTTATTGAAAATAGAGTAATTCATGGTAACGTTATAGACTCTTGGGAATTATTATTTTTACGAAAAGATAATATGGTATATTTTGTTGATACCCAGGGAAAATCTTTAGATTCAGACTCACAAAAACTTTTCGAACAAAAGGAGCTTCCAAACTTAGGATCTCTTGTACTAGGAAAAGTCAAGGCCATAAAATATAAAAACTATTATCATGTGGCTTTACTTGTCAGCGAAGAACAACGAGAAGGTCCTATGACTACTCTTAATCAAATTGTTAAAATCTTAACGGATTTGCGGAATATAACCAAAGATTTAAAAATAAATACATTTCGTATTGCAAAAACTGAATTTATTAATAATGTTTCATGGAATGAAGTCAAATCACATTTACAATCAATATTCACCGATGCTCCTACCAAAGTTATTATTTGTCACGGACTAATTAAATGTCCACTGAAAGATTTATGTTCCGTTATAATCAGTGAAATACATTGCTTACCAACGGGAGGACCCTGGATCCTCACAAAAACTTATAATCGAATAAAACATAATTATTACTGGGAAAACTTGAAAGCAGATGTTCAACAATATATATAGCAATGTTTACAATGTCAATTGAAAAAACTTGTACGAGCAAAAACGAAACAACCAATGATAATCACAGACACACCAGGATTTTCTTTCGATAAAGTAGCCATGGATATCGAGGCCCTTTACCTAAAACTGAAAGGGAAAACGAATATATTCTAATATTACAAGATCAATTAACTAAATTTTGCATGAGAATACTATTACCGAATCAAACTTCCAAAAATCGCGGAAGCTTTTGTAGATCGTTTTATTTGCGTACTTGGAGCATCCCCCCCCCCCCCTCTCCAAAGCAATATTAACGGATTAAGGAAGAAATTTCCTTACCGATCTAATAAAGAAAATCGCAAAATTATTTAAAATTCGTAAATTTCGTATAACAGCCTCAATCAAACGGATCATTAGAAAGATCACATCACGCATTAGACGAATATTTAAAACAATATGCGAATGAACAAAAACAATGGAATAGATGGATTAGCCTTGCCATGTTTAATTACAATACCAGTGTACATGAAGCAACAAAGTACACTCCATATGAGCTAGTTTTTGGAAAGGTAGCACGTGTTCCATCGAACGAACTTCTACCTCCTGGGGATAAATTAGCAAATTACGATGAATATTTAATAAATCTTGTAACTTAACTCTATGCAATACAGGGAAATGCACGCGATAATATTATTTAAGCCAAAATTAAATCAAAAAATTATTACGATAGAAAAATCAATCCATAAACTTTTAAACCGGGAGATCAAGTATTTTTATTAAAAGGTCCAAAACCGGATAAATTCGGAGATCAATATACTGAATCTCACGAAGTTCTAGAAATTTTTAATAAAAATAACGCCAAAATTAAAATAAAGAAAAATAGCCGAATTATACATCCTAACCGCTTACGAGTTTCATACATTAAATGCTAAATAATATTTCCAAATAATAATAATGTACTTTCAGATGGACCTTGACATTAAGAATCTAATTGTGATATTGATAGCGCTAAAAATTAAATTTTATCAGACTCATAGAACAATAGGGTACAACTGTGGATCTTCTTCGGCAAACCTAACAACCTTATCTTTATTAACTATCGAAGAGTGTGACATTCCACCACAAAATATTAAATGTGAACAACCATATATATAATTACTCCAAGTTAACAAGTTCGAATCAGTGAAAGTAATACAATGTAAAGTTGAAATCGACAGACTAATCAAGAAATGCAGAATATTCTCTCACACCATAGACGTATATAACGAAAAATATTCATACATAGAAGAAATACCTCGCAATATATACCGGCGAATGCACGATTATGGTATTGATCAGATGGAAAGTACTTACATAACTGGCTTAAAATCAAATCAAACCACAACACGTCCAATAATACTCGCCAGCAAAGTAAATAATGACGGAAAGTATACCGGACGAGCGTATTCCGATCCCTATGGAACATGCACAGATGTAATCGTACTCGCAAGCATAAGAATCACGTTACAAGATTAGATAGCCAATGTAAAAATAAACACTAATCGAGTGCAGCTCAGGTCCGGCGTAGCATGTAAATTTGGCTCCACATATTGTACAGACGTAGAGAGAGGAGATACGTTCCCGTACCTACCGATACATGCAAACTCTATAACTTCGGTATATTATTCGAAAGATACGCGTACAAAATAGTTGATAACAATAAACATCATCCTCAAACAATTTATTCTTTAACAACGCAAAAAGCAATATTTGCATTGACTAGCAATGGAAAATACAATACATGTGGATATTCACTAATAACAACAGAGCATCCAAAATTAGTAATTTTTGAGACAGTACGCGATACCACTGTTTTTAAAAAGCAATCGGGCATCTCAAATTTCGATATCTTTACTTATATGAATTCCAAATTCGTATACATAGAGAGACGCGTCCCTACTCAAATAAAAAAACTTTACAGAAATTTATTATTATATCGATGTAATCTAGAGAAACGAATGTCACATAATGCACTAGCCATAGCTACGCAAGCATCTGACATTTTTGCATACCATCTAATGAAAGGACCTAGATATATGGCCCTTTTGGCGGGAGAAATAATTCATATAGTCAAATGTGTACCAGTCGATGTAAAATTAGCAAGAACAAACGAAAGTTACGACCAATTACCAGTAATCCGAGGGAATCGCACACATTTTTTAACGCCTCAAACTCATATACTACTACGACAAGGAACGCAAACTGCATGCAATCCATTTGCACCTGCCATGTATCTCTTAGGAGATTCATGGCACAAATTTATGCCTAATCCGATAGATACTTTACCACCAACTATTATGAAATCGTCAACCAAACCTACCTGGAAATACATTAACCCAGGATCACTCGCTACTAGTGATATATATTCTGAAAGAGAGTTAAAAGATCTGAGAAATCATATAATGTTTTCGGCTGAACGATCATTAGTACTTAACACCGTAGCAAGAAGAGTGATGGGAAGATCTACTTCTCTACAGAGGGGCTCCATTTCCAATTTATTGGATGAAGCATTGATGGAAAAGATAGCCGCTTCCGCTTGGAAAAAATTCTGGAATAAGTTTTTCGGCAATATCAATGCTGGACTGCTCGGAATATACCTAATTGCACGAGTTTCCAAACTAATATTAGATATAATTGTGCATGGATATGTCTTGCATACCATATATGAGTGGTCAATATATTTACTTGGAGCCATCTAGGATTCTCTCACAAATCTTTTATTACATCTGGGAAGACGGAAGCGATCCGAAAGACTACAGCTAACCCCACCACTACCACCGCCAAGTACACCTCAGGAAGATCGTAAAACAATTAAACTTACTAAAGAAGAAACTCTTAACACAAACACCATAGAAATGAACGCGGTATACCCTCTGCTACGTGAGGAAAACTCTAGCTATATGTTAGAGTTAAGAGAATAAAAAAAAGAACAAATTTATTTATTTTTTTTATTTTATAATAATAACAACAATAATAATAAAATAATAATATCAAAGAAAAGGAAGAATCATTAAACGTTTCTTCTCCCCTTCCTCTCCATCAACATTGAAAATGAACTCCTTTTAAACTATTTTCAATTACATCAAACAGTTTTAACCATTTTAAAAATGGAAATCAAGAGTATCGACACTCACCATTTAACCCGCGAATGTTTGGAATTGTGGATAACTCGCGCGAAATCTCTGTCATTCTTTTGGGTCCAATTAAAAAACGATGAAAAGGATTTGACAGAACTGATTGAAGAACTTAATTTCCGCATGGACCGACGCGGACAATACCTTCATTTGTATCCACAAGGTTTAAATGAAAACGAACCATGTGCAATCAGAGTAAAGGACATCTGGCAATGCGGCATCATCATTAGAATTAACAGGGTGACATTCATGGTCAAGATCTCCCTAAGAGACTGGAGGATACCAATATGGAGGGACTATGGGGCAGGTATACCTTCTAGAAGACCGGTTCCGATTGTATAATGAACATACCGGGCTTATAATTTACGAGACTCACTAGTACAGCTAGGATACGCTCAATTTATTGATGATGTCACAACAAATTCCCTGCAATATAAGATGAAAGAGGATCTTTCAGTATCAATTAAAATTACACAAAATACATACACACACATATATATTCTATAATATTAATAATAATATTTTAAAATTATATATAATAACAAATTATATATACAGGGTGTCCTAGACCATCCGTACACCCCTTTTCTTTCAAAAACTAAGCATTTTAGAGAAAAACGTTTTGAACAAAAATTGTATAGTTTCGAGGAGAACATAAGATGGTGTCATTGGTTTGACCTTGGATGGCATCGTTAAGGTCAAGTCAAGGACACCTTTAATTTCTTAAATTTTCCCTATTATTTTCCTATTTTTCATTACATATTCTTGTAGCTTATCTCGAGAGCTTTCCAAAACACTATAATAAAGTATTTTTCTATTAAGTACTTTTTGAGTTATTTTATATTTTGATCTGACATATTTTGATATAAAAAATAAAATATTTCGTAAAGTATTTAGTTTTCGATAATTTTACCGCAATACTTTTATGTACAGAATAATGAGACAAATCAATTAGTGCCAAAAAAAACAAATAATTGTTTAAAAAAATACATTGTAAATAATTTTCTTAAAAACAATATTTTTATACTAATTGATTTATCTTATTATTCTATATATAAAAGTATTACGGTAAGATTATTGAAAACTGAATATTTTACGAAATATTCTATTTTTTATATCAAAATATGTCAGATTAAAATATAAAATAACTCAAAAAGTACTTAATGAAAAAATACTTTATTATAGTGTTTTGGAAAGCTCTCGAGATAAGCTACAAGAATACGTAATAAAAAATAGGGGGTTCTATTTAAGAAATTAAAGGTGTCCTTGACTTGACCTTAACGAAGCCATCCATGGTCAAACCAATGACACCATCTTATGTTCCCCTCAAAACCATACAATTTTTATTGAAAACGTTTTTCTCTAAAATGCTTAGTTTTTGAAAGAAAAGAGGTGTACGGGTGGTCTAGGACACCCTGTATATATTACAATCATAGTAATAATTAGCTTCTATAATTAATAATAATATAATAATAATAAAAAAAGAAAAACATATATATAATCATAGTGATAATAATTTGCTTCAATAATAATAATAATAATAATAATAATAATAATATACATATATATATATATATTTACAATTTTATTATCATACATATTTTATACCATCGTATTTTTATTTTTACATTAACTAACTAACAAAAACAAACTATAACATATTATAAAAAGTTTATTCCACGATTTGTCGATCGACAAGACAGCATTACATATCCATCAGTAAATCTACCTTTAACTCAGCTCCGGGCAAATGAAGCTTGGACGTTCTATTACGGGATCCAACATGGAGTTTCAGTCAATGGCTAATTGCTCATAATGAACGAGAAACCAAGCCAAGCATCAAAAACCTTCCCAGCAAGCAAAACACAGGTTGTCCAGAAGATACCAATAATACAAAAGAGAAGAAGAAAGAAAAGAATATCCTATCTCTCTCACAATAAAACCTCCAGCCAAAGACCCAAAATTATGGTAATTATTTAATTTAACGGACTCAGCTCCAATGACGTTGACTTTGACATATGTTGTCGAGGATATAATCCAGAGTAACTTTTCCTTATAACTTAATCGGCGGTCATTGTTTATTAAAAAGTTATTAACAAATAAAGCTTGAGAAATAATTTTTATATGAGTTTGTAATTTCCACGCAAGAAGCGAGATCTATCCGCATTAAAACGTTGTATAACTCAAATCAAATTTCCAGAAATAGGTTTGGGTTAAGTTATATCTTCCGGAAGTGGTCCCCCGTAGAAGAGGTGGAACCCACTGAATCCACGCATACATTTTTCCATCCACACAACAATTTTGGTGTGGACCTCGGTTCGCTTTGTAAAGTATACGCGTGGACACAAGGGGGGTTCCGCCTCCTACGAGGGAACTCTACTTTCGGAAGATATAACCTAACTCAAATTATATTTTAGTTTTAAATCAGAAATAGGTTTGGATTAAGTTATAGCTTCGGAAAGTGGAGCTCCCCCCCCCCTAGAGATGGAATCTCTACGCATATATTTTACAACGCGAAGCGAGGTCCGAGTGTGGGTTCCGTCCCCTCTTACGAGGAGGCTTCATTTTCAGAAAATATAATCTAACTTATTTCTGTGATTTCTGAATCTTAATTCTGATTCTTAAACATTTATTACATTTACTTATCGCATTATATTACATTACATTACAAACACAAACACATATTACAAATTAAAACGTAGTAAATCTCCTTTGTTCATGCATCAAATAAGGAAGAGCTCCGCCCCTTCCCCGCCTATTTTTTTACTTTATAATACAGACACATGCCATATATATATTGTATGTATGTATATACTTCTTAATATTAATGTCAGAAAATTAAGCTCGATTCATTAAACTTATTTTGTTAATAACCTTTTAATATACGAGCGACGGCTAAAACTTTTTGAAAGTTACTCAGAAGTATGTCCTTGACAACATATGTCAAAGTCATTGAAATCGGTGAGGTCGCCCCTAATATGTATAATTACCGAAATTATTGTCTCTAAATATCTACGTTTATTAATCCCGAGAACGAGGTGGGAAATATAATTATACAATCAAACAAACTTATCTCAAGTGAAGTTCGATAAGTAATTATATACAACCTCGTTCGAAAAGGTTACACTCCTGTCCTTTATATATTTCTCCTATCCTTTCTTTGGCAATAATTTCCTTTAAAAAACAAGTTTTAAAAATATAAAGCATGCGTAAGTATGGACGGAGGATCTAGCCGTCTTTTTCGAACTCTGAAGATTGTGACAAGTCCTGGCAGGAACTAGCGTTATTATGTTTATTAATTCCTTCGAATGAAGCTGTCATATAGTATAATATTGCATATATTAAAACTATAAAAAAGTTATTTAAATTTAATAAAAAAAAAATTAATTGATAAAGTTATTGAGAAATATACAATAGAACTTTATATATAATTAAGTTTAAATTAATAAACCAGTATTTAATTAATATTATAAGTTATTAAACTTACTTCAGCATACGGTGTGTATGTGTATGTGCGCCCGTGTGTGTGCGTGCATGCGTGCGTGCGTGTGTGCGTGCGTTGGGTAGGTGGGTGGGTGTGGGCGTATGTGTGTGTGGAGGAGGGGGAGGTGGATGGGTGGGTGAGTGTAGGTGTAGGTGTGCGCGCGCGCGCGCGTGTATGTGTGCAAGCTTATAAATACAATATAAAATATTTAAAAAAAATTTAATCCAGAAAAGTATAAAAGATAAGCTTAGTATTTTGCATATATTATTGTAAGAGGCTATACATAGGTCTTATAGCCTATTTATCATAACTCTCCGTCACCATTTGTATGGCGCGCGCAGCGGTTGTCTCGTTAATCGTTAGTCAACTCGACAACTGCGCTAGTCACTTAGCAACCTATGTTTGCTTGTGTTGCGATGCAACTATGGATCGTTGAGAATATGAGATACGGAAGAACGAGTTGAGACGCGACTCGTGTTCCGACCGTGATATTGATAAGACCGTTTATTTATTTCTCCGAGCATTTTTTCCCGCGAGTCGCGTGAGTGTTTGATAAGTATTTGATACGCAAGATTCATATTTAAAGTATTATATATTTGTAAAACAAATGTCGTTACCATTGTTTGTTAATAAATAACAACGAATTCTAGCAAATTTCTTTGTGCTTTCTCTTCTGTCTCATTAAACCCTCGTAACCCCCTCGGTCACCTTCACATTATTGTCAATAATTTCAAATTATTAATTATTATGTATTTTTTATATATATATTGTATATATATATATTGTATTATATATATATATTATATTATATATATTGTATATATGTATATTTGTATTATATGTATTCTTATATCTTATATAATATATATTTTTATTATATTAATTATCTTCTAATAATTACTGTTGAGAAATATGTATCATGATATGTAAAATCATTGAAAATTATTCAACCTTAAGAAAAAGAAAAAACGTAAAAAATTGTAAAAATTAAAAAAAAAAGTTTTCTAGAAACTAATATTGTCTCTCTCTATACAAAAAGAATAATTACTCTGTTTTTAATATATTTTCTCCAATGTAGATAATTATTATTTTCTTAAATGTATCATCAGTTTCATAAGACATTTCGTATTTTTAGATATTTACGGCAACAATTGGCAAAAAAATTGAAATAAAAAATTTTGGTGCTGTTTGAATATGAAACAAAAAATAGATTAAAACCGAAGGTGTCAACTGTTTTTAATATCATAAAACATACGTGAAAAATACATATTTATAAATTACCATTAGGAAAACACATTAATATTTAATGTTAATACACATATTAATATCTCTAGTGCTTACGTTTTTATAAGTTGTTTTTTACTGTTAGATAAATATAGTTTATATTATAGTTTATATTCTATTGTACGTTCCTGTAGCACGCTATTTCAGACAAAAAATGAAAACTATTGTATTTATTGTGCAGATTACCGCTAATTTTCTTTCCCTTGAACTTATCCTTATAAGTTAATTAAATATATCAGCAATGTAATACTCGGTTCTCATCAAGTCGGGTGAGCAGACATAATTTAAATGTACATTGTGTAACGATGTATGAAATTGTGAGTGAAACATATTTTCAGAAAGAGTACGTATTCTCATTTGTGCAAAATTGAAGCTGTAATTACCAGAGGTGGTAGTTTTCAAATATAAGTAAATCTTTTAGAATTCAATTTAAAGTATATATAAAAATATTAGATGTGGTTATTATTGAAAACATACCATCAATTTTTGTTTAACTATTAGTTGCTTTGTTTCTCCACAATTTTTTGTTTTTTAGCACATTCTTTTTTGAATGCTTCTTGATTCTCTAATGTATAAATTTTATGCCTTTATTATATCCCAACTATATTTGTATTTTCTATTATAGGGGAAAGTTGGGTAAAAATGGGTACGCGGGTCAAATCGGTTACCCCCGTTTTTTCGTAATAATGGCTGCTATCTATGGTTAACTTGTGTTACTAGTTGTAAATTGACGCCATCATTACTTTAAAACAAACCGAGCCCCTATGCACATATCTTTTTTTAATAAAAGTTCAAAGTTTTTAACTCCAAAGATCGATATCGAGGCAAGAATCGAATCATCGTGCACTTTTTTTGTATAGAGCATCTATTTCGGTAAGTGTAGCATTGCATTCTGTACATATTAGAGAGTATATCATATTAGTTTTGATCGGCATTTTGTATGCTGGAATATACAATCACCGTATTTGTTACTTTCCTTGTGATGGGGCAAAACCGGGTACTTACACATGTCATATAATGAAAAGAGGGAGAACTGTTATTCTGACTTTGTGTTTCTACAAAAAGCAGTTGAAAACGAAAACTAACGTTCAGAAAAAGAAATTACTAAAAAAAAGCTTTTTGAGACCCCTAAAGTTAAAAAGTTAAATAAGGAAATCCTGCACCAATGTTTGAACAAGAAAATATTTTTATTTGTGATTTTTGTCAATAGAATACATCTTCGTATTGATTTTGATTAAAATAAATCTAGATTTTGTAATTACACGATGTTTTGTATATTTTCAAATAGGTATTTAGTTTGACCCTACCAGTAAGATAAAACCGAGTACTTTGCCTTCTCCACAAAATCTTGTTATTTTTGATATCCAAAAAATTTTTTTTCAGCATTTAGCTTTATTTTCTCATAGTTTAAGTCTTTCACATAAATTTAGTCTTTCACAAGACTACTAATGGTCGGCAAATTTTTTTTACTCAGATTTTTTGTAGGAAGACAAATCCAGAAAAGTATCCAGTTTTACCCTACTTTCTCTTATATATATTATATTATACGTTATATACATTTTTCTATTATATGATATATGTATGTAAAATATTATAAATATCAATGTAAAATATAATAATTAGTTAATTAATTAATAATTTTGATAATACCAATGTTTTTAATTGCGGAAACTTTTTTTGAGACTAATTTTGTGTAATACCACTAAAATGTTTTATAGTTATATTGTTATATACTGGGTGGCCCATTTTAATCCATCCAGTCGAATATCTCAAAAACCAAACCCGGAAGAGAAAAATGTTTCAAACAAAAGTTGTGTGGCTTCAAGGGGGCCATAAGATGGTGACAATGATTTGACCTCGGAAAATCATTTGAAGGTCATGTGAAGGTCAACATTAAAATCTTAAATGGAAATCCCCATTTTTTATTTAGTATTCTTGTAGCTGACATCGAGAGCTTTCCAAAACATTATAATAAAGTATTTTTTTATTAAGTACTTTTTGAGTTATTTTATATTTTAATCTGACATATTTTGATATATAAAATTAAATATCTCGTAAAATATTTAGTTTTTGATAATCTTACCGTAATACTTCTATGTACAGAATAATGAGACAAATCAATTAGTATAAAAAAAATTGTTTTTAAGAAAATTATTTACAATGTATTTTTTTAAACAATTATTTGTTTTTTTTGGCACTAATTAATTTGTCTTATTATTCTGTACATATTACGATAAAATTATCGAAAACTGAATATTTTACGAAATATTTTATTTTTTATATCAAAATATGTCAGATTAAAATATAAAATAACTCAAAAAGTACTTAATGAAAAAATACTGTATTATAATGTTTTGAAAAGTTTTTGATGTCAGCTATAAGAATACTAAATAAAAAATGGGGGTTTCCATTTAAGATTTTAAAGTTGACCTTCATATGACCTTCAAATGATTTTCCGAGGTCAAATCATTGCCACCATCTTATGGCCCCCTTGAAGCCACACAACTTTTGTTTGAAACATTTTTCTCTTCCGGGCTTGGTTTTTGAGATATTCGACTGGATGGATTAAAATGGGCCACCCAGCATATACAGGGTATCCCAGATCATTTGGGACACCCTGTATATACGTATTAAAAGAAACTATAAGTTTGTATATTTTATATAAATATATATATATAGGGAAAGTAGGATAAAACCGGGTAGGCGGATCAAACCGGGTATCTCTGTTTCTTTGTGATAAGTGCTATTATTTTTGACTAACTCGTATTATTAGTTGTAGATTGATGCCAATATTATTTTGAGATGAACCGTGCCCATGTGCACATGATATTTCTTTTTTAATAGAAATTCAAAGTTTTTAGTGCAAGAAGATTAATATCGGGACAATAATCGAATCGTTGTGGACTTTTTCTATACAGAGTATCTGTTTCAGTAAATGCAGCATTGCATTCTGTACATATTAGAGAGTATATCTACACCTTGATCATCACTTTGTATGCTGGAATGTACAACCGCTGTATTTATTACTTTCCTTGTATTGAGGCAAAACCGGCTACCTACACACCTCATATAATAAAAAAAAGGAAAATCTGTTATCCTGACTTTGTCTCCCTACAAAAAGCAGTTGAAAACGAAAACTACCACTCAAAGAAAGAACCCACTAAAAAAAAAGATTTTTGAGGCTCCTAAAGTTAAAAAATTAAATAAGAAAGTCCTGCGGGAATGTAGAACAAGAGGATATCTTTATTTATGATTTTTGTCAACAGAATATATCTTTGTATTGTATTTTGATTAAAATAAATCTAGATTTGGTAATTACACGGTGTTTTACATGTTTTTAAATGGAAAAAAATCAGAGAGTAAAAAATATTTGGTAAATGTTTACATTAACTTACACCTCATGCATCGTTTTCATTTTTACATATATTATAGAGGGCACATTCCTAAGTAACACGCACTTTAAATTTTGTGGCGCTCTTTTCTGGTTTCAGGGATATGCGATTTTAAAGTATAATTTTTATTTAATAAGATATGAAAAATTTTATATTACCCTTTTTTATAAATGCTACTCCACGCAAAGCGAGGTTTAACGCAAACCGGCGTGTCTAATTTTTTGATAGTGAAACATACTGTCTCCATACATATACTTTTGGTAAAACTTAAGATTAAGGGCGACCTGACCGATTTCAATGACCTTCATATATGTTGTCAAGAACATAATTCTGAGTAACTTTTTCTTCTAATTTAATCGTCGCTCGTTGTTTATTAAAAAGTTCGGCCTCTCTCCCGCACTTATATGCTACATTGTAAAGTAAAATCCACTCTGCCTACCGGCGGAGAAGATAATTTATAAATCAATTTATTTATTTATTTTTATTTTATATAGCATAAATGAGATACACATCAATAAGTTATTTTTTTTTCTATTTACCTGAATTAAATACAACACATGTACATACAAAATTACACATAATTAAATACTTTTTCTATTTATAAGATATACAATATCTCATTTATACTCTATAAAATAGAGATAAATAAATTAACAATTAAATTAATAATTATTATTATGCAAGAAGACGAGAATAGAAAGAATAAAAGTCAAACAAATAAACGAATTTAATAATGGGAATAAAAGAATACAATAAAGAACGAGCAGAGAAAGAGAGAGAGAGAGAGAGAGAGAGAGAGAGAGAGAAAGCAGCGTAAATAAACGTGTAAACGAATGTGCGAGGAGCATGATATATATATACCAAGTATATAAATATGAAACCGGAACTTGCCCATAGATGGTCCTAGCTGTCAATGTAGTTACCGTCAAACCGCGTCATTGGCGCCATTTTCTTGTTTTGACATCTGATAAAGATTTTCAACTCACAACAATACAAGTTTCATACAACAGCATAGTTTTTAATAGCGTTGAACATGACGAATTTTGTGCCTGTAAACTACGATTTGCGGACAGCATTGATTTTCTGTTACCATTTGAAGAAAACTGCTGCAGAATGCTTGTCGAAGCTTATGGTAAGCATGCTCTTGGTAAATCACAGTGCTTTGAGTGGTTTAAAAAATTCAAAAGTGGCGATTTTGATGTGAGAAACGACGAACGTGGAAGAAGAGTGTGATCTATTATGAGCTGCTAAAACCTGGCGAAACCGTTAATACTGAACGCTACCGGCAACAAATGATCGATTTGAATCAAGCTTTGCGTGAAAAACGACCAGAATATCAAAAAAGGCAACACAAAGTGATTTTGCTTCATGATAATGCACCATCACACACAGCAAAACCGGTCAAGGAAACGATTGAGGCGTTTAGTTGGGAAATACTTTCGCATGCGGCTTACTCACCAGACTTGGCTCCATCCGATTACTACTTATTTGTATCGATGGGACACGCACTTGCTGAGCAGCATTTCACTTGACTTCTTACGAAAATGTACGAAATGGCTCGATGACTGGTTTGCCTCAAAGGAGCAACAGGTTTTTTGGCGTGGCATCCACAAATTGTCAGAGAGATGGGAAAAATGTATAGCTAGCAATGGGCAATACTTCGAATAAAATATTTTTTATCATTTTCATACAATAAACGTGTATTTTCTATACAAAAATTCCGGTTTCATATTTATATACCTGGTATATATATATATATATATATAATACTTATACTGTATTATATTGTATTATACTGTATTGTATTGTATTATACTGTATATATTATAATATATTATACTGTATATATATATATATATATATATATATATATATATATATATATATATACAGTATAATATATATACACATATAACCTTTATGACAATTTATTATTATTTATAGTTATTTAGTAATTTATAAATGAGAGAAAAAAATTGATATATTTTATTTTCTTATGTTATCAATCATTTGCATTTTTATATAAGCTTGCCTATATTTACAGAAAATAAATTTTTCCTAAAGCAAAAATTTAGAAATTTAATTTTTGTCGTAAAATATTAATGAATAATGTTTTTATGTATCGAATTAATTTTAATCATTATGAAAATAATTTTTTTATTCGGTTAGAGAATATTCATTTATAAAGATGCGTATTTGTTTTTATTATTACGCGATATTTGTAGCATGCATGTATGTAAGTATGTATGTATGTATCGGGGAATAAGTCGACTGTACCATGCACACACACATGCAGGCAGGCACATGCGATCATATCAGTACGCGGCAGAGACTCAGTCTCAGAGTGCCGTCCCATGGCGCGTATTGCGATCGCGTGTATCGGGTGTATCGAACTCTGCGACCAATCACAGACGATCCGCTGTTTTCAATACGCCGGAGTTTGTTTCTTACAGTCCCATAGAGCGGATTATGCGGAAGCGAATCCAGCGGATCGCCAATCACGGAGTCGTTCCAATAGATCTCTTTCAAAGATTACGTCGAAGCAGTCCTATGATTAGCGATCCGCTGAATCCGCTTCCGCGTAATCCGCTCCATGGGACTGTAGGAACCAAACGCCGGCGAACTGAACACACACATACAAGCATACATCTAAAAAATAAAGTTTTCAGAAGCCAGTTGTTTGCAAATATTAATAAAGTAAAAAGTGAAAGTTTGAAAACTGCTGTTGATGTTTGTAAAATTTTAATAAAAAAATTGTAAAAAATATTTTGTAGTAAATAGAGGTAAATAAAATTTGGTATATTAAATAAGATTCGTGTGTATATTATGTCTTGAATGTTTATTTTCATTCCTATTGCATTATTGTATTCCAGTATTGTATTTTAATTGTCCTCCATCCTTAAAATATTTTGTATATCAGCTTTTCAGCTTCTTTTACACACACACACCACACACACACACACACACACACACACACACACACACACACACACACACACACACACATACACACACACACACACACACACAAAACACATGCAACGATTATATGTGTGATTGTACGATCCGTTAGAATTATGAATTCAGCGGATCGTCGGCGGATCAAAAACGGCTGTGATTGGTCGCAAAGTTTGATGTGCCCGAAACGCGCGTATCCCGCGTATACGTGCCATAGGACGGCACCCTCAATCGCGCATGTTGTGTACATACGCGTAACAAGAGATTATCGTAAAAGTACGCTCAATTGTTATAACGCGTTATAACGCGTTGAATTTAAAAAACGAGTGTTATGTTTTTGTAGTGTGTCTACATAATGGGACAAAAATATAATTTTTGAGAGACACTTGCCTCTCTTTGCCCGCAGACTTTCTTTAAAAAGAATAAGGGTCAAAAGATTAGTATATTTATATACCATAATTTTAGAAGGAATTATTTTAATGTATTCTATATACTAATATGTTGCTAGATATTATTTAATTTTATTTCGGTCTACACAAAAATATAAATATGATAATGTATAATTATATAAAAATATAATATTCCAAATTTCTTTTTTTAAATTATATCTCTAAAGCAATTCCTAAATTGAAAACAACATAAAGACTTTTGCAAAAAAAAATTGTAATATAAAATTGATCTTCAAATAGAATTTAGATCGACTACTGTATACACATAAACATACACATTATATATGATGCGTATAGTATTTAATATATAATAGTATTTTTGTTATAAATAAATGGACAGATATGAGCAAAAAAACAGGAAGAGAGAGAGAGAGAGAGAGAGAGAGAGAGAGAGAGAGAGAGAGAGAGAGAGAGAGAGAATAGGAATGAGTAAGCAAGGGAATGGTTGTAAAACGATATATCGATTGATAATTCACATCAACTACTAAACATAAATTATTGCTACGGAGAAAGATATAACTATTTCCTTTTTTTTACTTTTAGCCTTTGTACAAACATTTGCTCAGTTACACTCATATCTTCTTTCTCTCTTTGTCCATTCTTCTCTGTCCATCTCTTTCTTATCCGAGTATAGTATATGTGTGTTATATATTATCTACATGTATACGTTTGTGTATATGTAATAGTAACTTGTTGTAGAAAGAAATATTTTCTACCAAATTCGTTTTGCATGTACGCTTTAGTTGAAGAATATATCCCAGAAACGATCAATTCGTGAACTGGTTGTCGAAAGATATATTTCCCACCAAAAACGTTTTGCATATACGCTCTGGTTATTAAAAAAATAACATTTTATCCCAGAGACAATTTTTATACGTGAGCTGGTTGTTTTAAAAAATATTTTACACCACATGCGATTTAAATGTATGCTCTGGTTATTAAAAAAATAACATTTCATCCCAGAGGCGATTTTTATTCGTGTATTGGTTGATTTAAAAAATATTTTATTCCAAAAGCGGTTTGCATGTGCGCTCTAATTATTAAAAAGATATTTTATCCCAGAGGCGATTTTTATTCGTGTGCTGGTTGCTTTAAAAAATATTTTATATCATACGCGGTTTGTGCATGAATATTCTGGTTATTAAAAAACAGTTATTCCAGAAGAAATTTAAAGAAACTTCCGTTTTTGAAAGACAAAGTGTGCAATATCTGATATTCCTTCATGTGATTGCAACCAATCATATATAGTAATAAAAGCTTACAAATTATTAGAAGGAATTATTGTAATTCCTGGCAATGCATTTTTTCTTTTTTTATAGCACCAAATTTCGCATATATAATAGTCTATCAGGCTGTGTATATACAAGTTGGTAGCTAAAAAAAGAAAATATATATATATCTTCGTTATTAGGAGGCAATCTTTATGAGAAAAAATACTCCAAGGATGTAAAAAGTATGAGGAAACAGTTTTGTAATATTATAGCAAGCAATATAAACTGCCTAAACTGCCTTTTTTAAAATGATAAGTAATTATGATAAAAAAAAATCTAGCCTGATACTCGTAACAATATTGGCCAGAAAAAAGATGCCTCAATCTCGCTTGCAAATTATAATCGCAGATATGGAAATAATAAATAAAATATTTTGGTTGCGTTCTCACGAAAATGAGTGATAGAAGAATCCTTTCTATATTATAAATATCCAAAATATTGTAACAATCATAAAATTTTGTTGCAATGTTTTGCGGACAGAGAATTTATGTGTTTGCACTTATAAATATTTATATAAATGTAAATTTTAATATGTGCACACTTATGTCATAAAACTATATAAACATTCACATTTATAGTGAAGAAGTTTATATATTACTCATTAGCCCTCAATCATATCGATATACTGTCCATGATAAAGATTTATCATCATATTCAAAATTATATGTATAATATATTTACATCCATATATAATTTTAGTTCAATTTTCTCAAACTGTATTGCATAAATTAGGCAGATATATTCGATGTTTGCTGGGTATACATATGTATCATATATGGTGTATGGTATATACAGGGTGTTCTAGACCACCGGTACACCCCTTTTCTTTCAAAAACTAAGCATTTTAGAGAAAAACGTTTTGAATAAAATATATATGGTTTTGAGGGGAACATAAGATGGTGTCATTGATTTGACCTTGGATGGCATCGTTAAGGTCAAGTCAAGGACACCTTTAATTTCTTAAATAGAATCCCCTACTTTTTATTACGTATTCTTGTAGTTTATCTCGAGAGCTTTCCAAAACACTATAATAAAGTATTTTTTCATTAAGTACTTTTTGAGTTATTTTATATTTTAATCTGACATATTTTGATATAAAAAATAGAATATTTCGTAAAATATTCAGTTTTCAATAATCTTACCGTAATACTTCTATGTACAGAATAATGAGACAAATCAATTAGTATAAAAAATAATTGTTTTTAAAAAAATTATTTACAATGTATTTTTTTAAACAATTATTTGATTTTTTTGGCACTAATTGATTTGTCTCATTATTCTGTACATAAAAATATTACGGTAAGATTATCAGAAACTGAATATTTTACGAAATATTTTATTTTTTATATCAAAATATGTCAGATTAAAATATAAAATAACTCAAGAAGGACTTTATGAAAAAATACTTATAAATATACTTATAAAAATACTTATTATAGTGTTTTGGAAAGCCCTCGACATAAGCTATAAGAATATGTAATAAAAAATAGGGGATTCTATTTAAGAAATTAAAGGTGTCCTTGACTTGATCTTAACGATGTCATCCAAGATCAAACCAATGACACCATCTTATGTTCCTCTTAAAATCATACAATTTTTGTTCAAAACGTTTTTCTCTAAAATGCTTAGTTTTTGAAAGAAAAGGGGTGTACGGGTGGTCTAGGATACCCTGTATATATATATATATATATATATATATATATGTGTGTGTGTGTGTGTGTGTGCGTGCGTGTGTGTGTGCGTGTGTGTGTGTGCGCGCGCGCGCGCCTGTGTGTACACATATACATACATAGATATATATACATCATGATAAAATCAAAACAGATAATATGAGCAATATTATAGATTTGCATTCAAAATATGTATGCGACATAAACAGATATCTGTGTAAAATCGTTGCTTCTATGAGACGATAGAACAGAAATAGAGTAGAAATCCAACATATTTTCTGTCTACATATTTAACACAATGCTAAAAGCTTGTATTTTATTGCTCTTTCCAAAATATGCAAATATCCCTTGACAATTACTCTACATAATGATATCGGTAATGTAACTATAAAGCGTTGATAATATATATATATATATACAGAGACACTTTAGTTACACTTAGATGAGGGCGCTAACCCGTCGGAGTTCGCCCGTCGCTTCGGCATCCTCTTAATATGCTGTGGTGTATAAGTAATATTTCATTGATATCCAAATTTAACTTTTCATAACTCATACCATATTTTAATATGCAACTAAATTTCTTGCTTTTTCAGCTTATAATAGAATAAAATGTGTATATATGTATGCAAACAATTTATTTAATGAGATAATTCACGATCATTAGCGTTTTGCGTTTGAGATTGTAACAATACATTTTTCTCAAAACGATCGACACAACAATTTTTATACATGATAAAAATTTTCACATTGGTATATACTGGATTGTAATATTTTATTTCTAAGATATGCAGAGTAAAAGAAATACAAGAATAAAAAAATTTTTATCAGGTGATATAGTAAACTCAAGCGATTGATTAAGCTTATTCAATCGTTCCAACTATTCCTGAGATTTGTTAATCTAACAATAAGATGTTCTCAATTAAGCGCTCACGTATTGCACATTCAGTCTTTGCAGTTATATTTTAACAATTTTGATATAGCAATTTTGAATTCTTAACACTATAAAAAATGAAGTGCTCAAAATTAACCAAATTTTACATCAATCAATCATGATTCAATTTTATGCTTATGTTAAATATATCACATGTGCAAAACTATAGATTTATAAAAAAATGTCTAGAAAACTGATGTTACGTCCAGATTCGGGGAAGGATGAGTCGACGGAAGGGCGTAACAACTATCTTTTATTATCTCGAGGTTAAACGTCTCGTGGCATTTGGAATCGGGTCGAACGAACTGACAGGTCTGAAAAGCAAGTAAACTGAGTCGCTATTACGCTGGTTATTCAGACGTTCGTTCGGTGGTCCCTTTTCGGTAAGAGAATTTAATCTCTATTACGCGAGATGGGACCAAGTGCGATCTTTCGACTAGGATGAGGAGATTTAATAAAGAGTAATTCTTTTATTTAAATTAACAAAGTATGAATTCATATTTTAAAATAAATGATAGATGTACATGATTATATAAAAATAAAATATTGTTGATTCTAATTTCTCGGTAAATGCATGTGTGTGTGTGTGTGTGTGTGTGTGTGTGTGTGTGTGTGTGCGTGCGTGCGCGCGCGCGCGCGTGTGTGTTTTAGTTCGCGGATGTTACATTAATACAGAGGACATCAGTCAGAATGCAAGGAAAAGATTCTATCATTAACATTTAGGTTCTGACTGGTTAATACAATAAAAATATATTTGATTAAAGGATAAAAAAATCAAAATCAAAATCAATATATATATAAGTAAATAAGTAAATAAGTACACCGGATTTATCTCCATTAGATTTTTCTTTGTGGGGATATTTAAAGTCAGTTGTATACAATGAAACACCGATTAATAGTATCGATGACCTTCGAGAACGCATAATAAGGGCGTGCAGAAGCATAAAACATTCCAGTTTAGTTGATGCTACACATAATAATTTATTGAAATGAGCGGAACTATGTGTTGCGGAAGGTGGAATGCAATTTGAACATCTACTTTAACTAGTATGTTATTACGTTTGTTTACTATTTACGTTTCTAGTGAACTTCCTCGATAGCGAAGAATTACGCTTTAGCGAATTTAAAATGGTTTATTTTGTGTTGCAATGTAACTTAAAATAACATTGTGTGTACTCATTGAATGA
The DNA here is from genome assembly GCF_030449975.1 of Polyergus mexicanus. Taxonomy (NCBI): domain Eukaryota; kingdom Metazoa; phylum Arthropoda; class Insecta; order Hymenoptera; family Formicidae; genus Polyergus; species Polyergus mexicanus. The sequence goes on along the minus strand of NW_027223326.1, from coordinate 3,653,554 downwards.
ATGAAGTATCATGAAGAAATTTTTTAATATCTCAGGAAATTCTTAACCAAAAGAAGCTTTATTGTAGTGTTTTGGAAAGCACTCGAAATAAGCTACAAGAATATGCAATGAAAAATAGGGGGTCCGTTAAAAAAATTCAAGGTGACCTTGCTTTTTTATGGAAAAAAAAATGTTTGGTCAATTTTTATTATTGCAATTTGTTGCCGGTTAGAAACTGATAAATTTCTGTTTATGACTTTTTTATGTCAGATTATTGTAAGTGCCTTAAAAATCGTGGCGACCGTTATGAGGACCACCCTGTATATGTTAACGGTCAGAAGTATAAAATTGATCGCTCGCATATGTGTTAGATTAAGATCAGATGGAAAGTTTTGATTTAAATAAGAAACAAGACAAAGAGGAGGAAAAGAACAATCATTCAATTAAACTTACTTTTTTTAAATAGTAATTCAGAGGTGGAGGGATGGCAAATTTGTACGGTGTTTCGGTCTGTGTCTCATGTCGGCAGCCTGATGTTCGATTCGTGGTTGGCCTGGAGATGATGCCAAGTAAGGACACTGATGGCACAAATGCCTAACTCGCGATTTACGGTGCAAAAGCACAGAGTAAGACTGCGCGAAGTTAAAGACCGGAAAAATAGTGTGTCCAAATGTTTCTTCGATTCCTCTTTTTATAATTCTTTTTTTGGGGTGTATTCTAATTCTAAGAGTGTGAATCTTCCAAAAACTTCAACGAATTGGAATTGCGTAGAAATGGGGATTCTTCATCTTAACGAATTAAAAATTGTGCTAGTGTCCTTTTTAGGCGGGATGTTTCTCCTACTTTTCAAATTTTTACGCGTGGTGATCGTCGATTAGTGATCTCGATATCAGTTTCGATATCAAGTCTCTTGGGCATTCCCCACAGAACATTGCAATTACATTGCAGTAATATTACAATTTTGTAAGTTGCAATGTAATATTGTTGAGACATTATTGGAACATATAATTGTAATATTTCATGAGAATGTTACAGCAACATTTCAAAAGTATTACAAAAAACAGTTTTCGGTAATCGCTAGTTTGTTCGTTTATCGCTATGCGGCGCGCGTTGCGCTATCTATCCCGCATTTAAGTTTCAATCATGATGATTACACAAAGCTTGCAAAGGGTGGCTAATAAGATTAATGATATAACTATTTTTATCAGTTTAATTTATCTGATACAATCCCAACATAGGGAATTCTCATATTGAACTGATTGTTCAGTAATTGGATACATAAATGAAAAAGTTAAAATTATTTGTTAATTGTCTACTTAAGATGTAAAATAGAGTCTAATATCTATATAAGTAAAATTTTAACTTTTATTAATTTAACTAGATAACAAGAAATTGTTAAATAGTTTCCATTCCTATATAAAATCAAAAATTTGATAATAATTTTTTAATATGCACGATATTTCCGATTTTAATAGATAAATTTCGAGAATATATAAAGACATCCAAGAGAGAAAAACTCGTAATTGTGTAAATTCACAATCTTTTTTTCTTATTTCAAATGGATGTCTTTATATATTCTCAAAATTTATCTATCAAATTTGAAGCGTTCTGCATATTTGTAGCAACGCATTTCAATATTACAAATACATTGCACCGTAACATTACTGTCTTACATTATAATATTTCTAAGGACGTTTCAACATTGCCGCAAACTTGCAGTAACATTGCAGAAACATTTCGCAACTTTCATGCAATATTACAATGTTTCAATGCAAAGTCTATGCAATGTTTCTGTAATCTTTCGGTGTTGTATGGGTTAAATTTCCCTCGCGCATGTGATCTGATTAGAAAAAGTCTTACTTCTTTATGATTATTTTTATCAATATTAATGCAGTTGTAGTTACTGAATATGTCGTCACAGAAGTTTTGTCATTATTGATTTAATTGTATTTGTCAGATATTTCGTTAGAAGGAATTTTATTATCTTTTTGGTACCAATTTATTCTTCCGCTGGAAAATTCTATTGCGAGGGTATCTATTGATTTTTATTTATTTTTAGGCGATCGGTACGGTTTTGTCACCGGTCTCTCGCGTCTTTCACGGTTACTCATATATATAGATATTGACAAGTGATTAAATGTTTAAGAAATGTTTGATGTAAGATGCTCTATTTACCGAATGACTCATTTTTATCACCAATCGATTATCATTGCCGCAATTTCGCGGAAGAAAGAAATCGTGGAGTCGCCAGGACGTAAAACTCAGCAATATTGCATTATGAATAAATATAATTCTTATTTTCTCATCAGAGATTCTTGGTCTCGTTATTATTGGATTTTAATGTTATAATCACGTCATGAAAGCTACTCAAAAAAGCAGTAAAATTAAAAAACGGTATTTATCATATTTTAAGAAGATTATATAGACATAACAACTTACTGTTTTTTATACAAATAGCAATACTGATTATAGGTTTTAAAGCTTAGCCACTCTCCATTAAAACGTAGGAAAAATCCAGTCAAATTTTTCTATTTTTAACATATAGACCAAATAAACTCTCTATTCTTAACATTTTTAAAGATCTTTATCTAATGATATTTGCACAGACTGAAGATGACATTTTCATCATGAGTAAATCCTGATTGTGCACATTATCAATCGAATACATTTTTTTTAAACAGATACAATGTTCATCTGGATACAATCTCGATTTGACATACAATCTCGATTCGACGATGCAATCTCAGTCGGAAATAGTTTTGATGCGATGATATAGTCTCTATCGGACATAATCTGAATCGAACACAATCCCGATCGTAAACAGTTCAATCAATACTGTGTCTTATCAGAAAATATTGTCATATCCAATTGGACAAACAATTAATATATGCAATCGGGACATCTTTCGATTATGCGTAATAGAACATTTTTATTTTATGCATGTGTAATCAAGTGACGAATATAACGAATGTGACAACACATAAAAGTGTTAATAATGTTAAGAATAGAATATTCAACTGCATTTACATACTGCATACTTCCTAAATGATGTAATTGAAAAAAAGACTGCAAAGTTGTTAGTTTTACATATATCGCGTACTCAACTTTAACATATATCGTACTCATTTTGTACAGGGTGTTCAAGAGCGACGAACCAGAGGAATTGTCTTCAAAATTTGATGTCATATAAAAAAAACATGTCAGTTAAAATTTATAAGGTTTTGAAAAAGAAAAAAGTTGATAACTTTGATTGATAACGATGAATATTAACTAAGATCATTTTTCAAGATCATGTAAAGGAGAATCTAGTTTTTCTTTTAAATATTTAAATGAAACTACACTAATTTTTTTATATGAATCAATTCTCCGCAATATTCGGCACAGAAAATTATAAAGGTACAATGGCCAAAAATTTAATAATTTACAAGATATTTTATACTTTAACTTCTGATGTAATTTTACATAAACTATCAAATATCTCGTAAAATATCCATTTTTTTATTAATTTGTCTTAATATTTTTATACACTAAATAATGAGAGGAATCAATTGATACAAAAAACAGATAGTTGTTTAAAAAAAAAAAGTGTAGCTGTCGTTAAAAATTTATATTTTTTCTTAAATACGATTATGTGTTTTTTACACTAATTGATTCTTCTCATTAATTTATGCATAAAAATATTGAGGTAAAATAATTGAAAAGGAAATATTCTACGTGTTGTACCTCTGTGGAAGTACGGAGAGTTTTGGGGATTGTTGGCTAAATTAAAACTGGGAAGTTCGGGATCGTTCAGGGTTTTCTCGTCTTTTGTACCACAATTACAATAGTATTAGAACAAAATCTTTTTATTCGAAGATATCAACTTTAATTTTTCCTTTCTTTCCCGCTCTACAACTGTTTGGTTTATCGCGGTATAGAATTGCTTCACGTGTCTGATATCGCGGCGGCCGTCGCGAGATCAGCTGGGACGTTCATTATTATTAAAACGATTACAAATTGTCCGTCTCGTGGTTGCTTTTGTTAAGTTCGACTGTACTATATAATTGTCTGATTATATCAGCTTCGTGTGATTTTACGATTAGGACTGCCTGGCGCTCGTTCGAGATGGATAGTTTTATTACCTTCTTTTCGATTAATTTTTGGAGGAAATCGTTCAGCGACAGGGCCATAGAGATGGTCATGTCGCTCGTTTTCGGCTGGAAAAAACCCAGATGCAAACTACGTAAATTCTTTGCTTGCATTTCCGGCACGTCGTTCTTCGAATCTCGCGATTGCGTAGTCTCCGCGCGTGGCTCGCTTTGTCAGCGATTGCGCTCGTAACTCTATACGTCTTCCTCGGCTTCGAGTTATAGTCGGAAGACGTATGTTAAATAATATTTAATAATTAATAATTATACTAATTTGGTTATAGCCGTTTTGGGCTATAACATACGCGATGTTTCATAGTTTTATGTGAAATTATTACATGTAAGTATAAAATATCTCGTAAACTATTTAATTTTTGGTCATGATATTTTTATAACTTTTTATGCCTATAATAATATTGCGAGAAATCGATTTATATAAACAAATTAGGATAGTTCCATTAAAAAAAATTAGTTTGTAGTATGAAAATCAAGGTTTCTCAGGACATTTGAAGTTACTTAAAGTTATCATAGTATGTCTGCCTACATGTCCTACAAATTTAATAATGGATGTCTTTCCCCATTTTTAACCGTTTTCGAGAAAAATGTGATGAACTTTTTGGTAGGCTGCGTGGAGCACGGGGAGCACGCTTTTAGCGCTATGAGCGTGCTCTGTTCTTGTTCAACTTTCAATAAATAACAAAGACAGAGCACACTCATAGCGCTAAAATCGTGCTCCCCGAACGCAGCCTTAGACTCATCCTGTATGTATATATATATATATATATATATATATATATATATATATATATATATATATATATATATATATAAAGAACCAGAGATATGGATGGTAGTGTGTAAGAAGCAGTGGTATCAACGCAGAGTACTAAACTGAATAATTATGCTCTGTTCATATGTAAGCTTTATTATGTAATTTTGTAGATACATTGTATTAAATATGTAAATTAATTCTGTGCCTTAAAATTTACCTGTTCTTAATTACTTTATTACTTAATTATTTTACGCAAATATTTTCTCATTCTTATGACAGTTTTAAGAGATGCTATTTATGTTTATAAAACTCTATACGACTTAGACACTATAAGTAATATAAATTTAAAAATTAATTCTATTCGCGATAGTTTCTGGAGAGACGCATATTAGATAGACCGCATAACTTTTGTGGCGGCTCGAGAAACCACCACAATTACGCACGAACTACCCGGTAGACGCGCGAACGAATTCTCACGCGCGGAGCACGTGAAACCCGCGCGCGAGCACCGCGCGAGCCACGAAGGCTTACCGTGAGGCGGCCACGAGCGGGAGTGAGCGCCAGCAAGTGAAATCCAGTGAGTGGGGCTTATAAGACGGTGCACGGCGAGAAGCCTTCAATTCGCAGCCCGCTCTGACTGCGGAGAGGACCTCCTGCCCGTCAGTCAGTTCGAGCTCACGAATTCTTTTGAATTAGCGACAGCCTACGCTGCCTCCTGTAGTACCACAGGACCTGAGTCTTCCTCGACCACAGCTGCCTCCCTCTTCACCCGGGACTAGTCGGCAGCCCATCAGTGGGGGAGAAAAGACACCAGGACTTACAGGCAACCATACGTGTACGAGCTTCAGGGAGTGGACGCTACACCCGATAGAGCTGGCGCCTGTGGAATTCACCCGACCACCACGCTTTTTCCTGAGTCAGTGGGACATCAGGGTACGGCGATACACATCACCATCGACGCCGTGGAACCTGCCGCCACCGCTATTATCACCGCTAGCGGCCTCTCCACTTCACCATCGAGACAGTTGGACACAGTCGCAACCGGCAATACGAATCCATCGCGGTACTCAGTACCCCTCACGGGAAGTAGCGGACAGCGGTACTCAATCTGACAGTGACTGGGAGACCAACACCCAGGAAGCGGCTACGCAGACAGGGACGGACCGGGAAGAGCCTGGCTATACGCACCCCAGGACTACACCAACTCTTCCATCCTCGCCCGAGCTACTGCGCATCGGTTCCCTCCACGTAACCAAAGCCGAGCCGCGTATCACTTGGCGGGAACGCACACCGCGTTAACCCGTAAACGGCCCTTTTCAGGGCCACCACAAACCAAATAACTGTAAATATACTATAAATACATTTTATCATTGACAATTAGAAAAGAAGTCTCGTGATTGACTTCACCTCTGTACGCTCGACCTATCCCTCGCGCCATCTTCTGAAGGCGAACACGCCTCTACGATACCCCACAACTGGTGATCACCGACGCGGAAGATGCCAAGGGATCCGGAGAAGACGAGCATCGTCGACGACGACAGCACGAGCGTCAACAAGATCGGCATAAGAGTACCACCATTCTGGCCGGAGGACGCAGAGCTATGGTTCGCGCAGCTGGAAGGAACATTCATCTCATGCGACATAACAGACGACGCAACGAGATACGCATACGTGCTCTCAAGGATAGAGCCGAAGCAAGCCAGGGAAATCAAAGACATCATCACCCAGCCGCCACTAAAACAGAAATACGAAGCGATAAAGAAGGCTTTGATTCAGAGACTCACGGCATCCCAGGACCAAAGAATCAAACAGCTCCTCGAACATGAAGAGCTGGGAGATAGAAAGCCCTCGCAGTTTCTCCGCCACCTCAAAACCCTGGCCGGCATAACGGTTTCGGACGAACTACTGCGGACATTATGGCTAGGTCGATTGCCAACGCAAATGCAGGCCATTTTAGCAATCAGGGCGCAAGACAAACTGGAAGACGTCGCAGAACAGGCCGATAGAATACATGAGATAGGCAATAGACCAATGGAGGTAGCAACCATGCAAGGGGTAGTCACGCCAGCACGAACGACATGGGAAACGCAAATAGACGCATTAAGAGATCAAGTCGCTGCCTTGACAACACAGGTCACAAAAATGACTAGGAAGTTCCAAAGAGAACAGCAAGGGAAACGACCACGAAGCCAATCGAGAGACCGACAACGTAGCAGGACACCAAGAAGAGAAGGCATCTGCTACTACCACCGACGCTTCGGAGCAGAAGCCAAGAAATGCACGACCCCGTGCTCGTTCAAAAAGGAAAACGAGGAAGCCAGTCGCTGATGGCGGCAAGCGACATAGGCTCAGAACCACGCCGCCTATATATGACGGACCGGAAGACGAAAATAAGATATTTAATCGATACCGGATCTGACATAAGCGTCTACCCACGGGCAAGAACACAAGGCCGAAAACAGGCGGAAACATATCAACTATTTGCAGCAAACGGATCAACAATATCCACCTACGGAGCAACAACCATACAACCGGACTTCGGGCTACGTAGGGCATTCCCATGGCGATTCATAATAGCCGACGTCACACAGCCAATAATAGGGTCAGACTTCTTATCGCACTATCACCTCCTACCGGATGTAAGGAATAAGAAGCTAATCGACGGGAAAACAGGCCTCGCGGCACACGGATCAAAAAGCAACCATAAAATAAACTCCATCAAAGCAGTAGCTGGAGAAACAAAATATGACAGCATAATAAAAGAGTACCCAGGAATAACGCGACCAAACGGAAGGAGCCAGACAGTCAAACACAACACAGTCCATTACATACAAACCACCGCGGGACAACCAGAAGCATGCAGACCAAGAAGACTATCTCCAGAGAAACTACACATCGCAAGGACGGAATTCGACCTACTGCTGCAGGAAGGAATAATCCAGCCATCGAAAAGCCCATGGTCAGCACCACTTCATATAGTGCCCAAGGGAAAAGAAGCGTGGCGACCGTGCGGAGATTATAGAAGATTGAACATACGCACAATACCAGATAGTTATCCGATACCGCACATAGAGGACTTCGCGCAAACACTGCACAAGAAAAAAGTTTTTTCAACGCTCGACCTAGTAAGAGCATATAACCAAATTCCGGTACATGAAGAAGACGTGCCGAAGACAGCAATCACCACGCCATTTGGACTATACGAATTCAAATTCATGCCGTTTGGACTTCGAAATGCAGCACAAACCTTCCAAAGATTCATTAACGAAATAATAAGGGGACTAGATTTCTGCTATGCATACATAGATGACATATTGGTAGCATCAGCAACAGAAAAAGAACACGAAAAGCACATGAGGGAACTTTTCACCCGACTAGAAACCAACGGGGTGAGAATCAACCCAGCCAAGTGCACCTTCGCAGCCGCACAGGTCAAATTCTTGGGCTACCTGGTCTCAGCAGAAGGCACCGCACCGCTACCAGAGAAGGTGGAAGCAATAAAAAACTTCCCTTCTCCAAAGACGGTCAAACACATGCGACAATTTCTGGGAACCATCAACTTCTACAGACGTTTCATCCCAGGAGCAGCAAAGGACCAAGCAACATTGAGCGAGGTATTAAGAGGAACAAAGAAGAGAGGACAACAACCAATCCAATGGACGCCAGAAATGGAAGAAGCATTTGTCAATTGCAAGAACAGCCTGTCTAGAGCAGCACTCCTAGCACACCCAGATCCAACAGCAGAACTGACCGTAACAACGGACGCCTCGGACACAGCACTAGGAGCGGTCATCCAACAAAAAAGTAAAGGGGAATGGCAACCACTAGCATTCCTAAGCAAAAAACTCAGCAGACCACAAACGAAGTACAGTCCATACGATCGAGAGCTACTGGCTATATACACAGCGATCAAACATTTCCGCCATATGCTAGAAGGAAGACAGTTCATTGTATACACAGACCATAAACCAATCATCTACGCATTTGACCAAGATCCGCTAAGAAGCTCACCACGCCAAGCACGACACTTGGAGTACATCGGCCAATTTACAACAGACATTCGCCACATAGCAGGGAAAGAAAACGTAATAGCCGACACACTCTCCAGAGTAGAAGCAATAGAAAAGGCAGTTAATTTCGAAGAATTGGCAGAAGCACAAGCGGAAGACACAGAAATGCAAGAGATGACGAAAAAGAAACAAAGTCTGCTGCTCACGAAAGTCGCAATTCCGGGATCGACAACAACATTGTACTGCGACACGTCAACACCGATAACACGACCATACGTGCCACAACAATTCAGGAGGAGAATATTCAACTCCCTACACAGCCTAGCTCATCCAGGAGCAAAGGCATCAGCGAAACTAATATCGCAAAGATATGTATGGCCAAGGGTACAACAAGATTGCAGCAGATGGGCCAAAACTTGCATGCAATGCCAACGAGCAAAAATCACACGACACAACATAGCACCGATAGGAGAGTTTGATCCACCAACAAGACGCTTCCAGCACATACATATGGACATAGTCGGACCAATGCCAACATCCAATAACAAACGCTACTGCCTCACCATAATAGACCGTTTCACAAGATGGCCGGAGGCGATCCCACTAACAGACATTACGGCAGAAACGATAGCAAGGCACCTGTTCATAAACTGGATCGCGCGATTCGGTTCTCCTGAAAGAATCACGACCGACCAAGGAAGACAATTCGAAGCAGATCTTTTCAAAAATCTAACGCAAATGACAGGCTCAAAACATATAAGGACAACAGCATACCACCCGGCAGCTAACGGGATGATAGAACGTTTCCGCAGGCAATTAAAAGCAGCCATCAAATGCCATCAAACAGAAGACTAGACAGAAATTCTCCCAGTCGTATTGATGGGCATCAGGGCCGCCTGGAAGGAAGACATAAACGCAACAACGGCAGAATTGGTCTACGGAGAACCGATGAGGTTACCTGGACAATTCTTAGCAGGAAAAAGCAATGACACAGAAGACAAAACCAGCCTCGTGAACAGACTACGAAGCATCATGACAAAACTCAGCCCAGCCATCAAAAGGCATGGACAACGAGCGACGTTCATCTACAAAGACATGGACAAAGCAGCAAAAGTCTTCGTGCGACACAACGCACCATCAGGAGCACTACAACCGCCATACGACGGACCTTATGAAGTTCTAAACAGAAACGAAAAAACATACAAAATACGGATGAACAACAAAACAGTCAACGTATCAATAGACAGGCTGAAACCAGCGTACACCATGGAAGAAGAAGAAGAAGGACCACAAGCCACTAGCCAAGAAACAACAGTACGACCAGCCACGACAAGAAGCGGACGAGTATCTCGCCCGCCAATCAGGTTCAACACTTAGGAGGCTTCCATACAACCAAGGGGGTCCTGTGGCGGCTCGAGAAACCACCACAATTACGCACGAACTACCCGGTAGACGCGCGAACGAATTCTCACGCGCGGAGCACGTGAAACCCGCGCGCGAGCACCGCGCGAGCCACGAAGGCTTACCGTGAGGCGGCCACGAGCGGGAGTGAGCGCCAGCAAGTGAAATCCAGTGAGTGGGGCTTATAAGACGGTGCACGGCGAGAAGCCTTCAATTCGCAGCCCGCTCTGACTGCGGAGAGGACCTCCTGCCCGTCAGTCAGTTCGAGCTCACGAATTCTTTTGAATTAGCGACAGCCTACGCTGCCTCCTGTAGTACCACAGGACCTGAGTCTTCCTCGACCACAGCTGCCTCCCTCTTCACCCGGGACTAGTCGGCAGCCCATCAGTGGGGGAGAAAAGACACCAGGACTTACAGGCAACCATACGTGTACGAGCTTCAGGGAGTGGACGCTACACCCGATAGAGCTGGCGCCTGTGGAATTCACCCGACCACCACGCTTTTTCCTGAGTCAGTGGGACATCAGGGTACGGCGATACACATCACCATCGACGCCGTGGAACCTGCCGCCACCGCTATTATCACCGCTAGCGGCCTCTCCACTTCACCATCGAGACAGTTGGACACAGTCGCAACCGGCAATACGAATCCATCGCGGTACTCAGTACCCCTCACGGGAAGTAGCGGACAGCGGTACTCAATCTGACAGTGACTGGGAGACCAACACCCAGGAAGCGGCTACGCAGACAGGGACGGACCGGGAAGAGCCTGGCTATACGCACCCCAGGACTACACCAACTCTTCCATCCTCGCCCGAGCTACTGCGCATCGGTTCCCTCCACGTAACCAAAGCCGAGCCGCGTATCACTTGGCGGGAACGCACACCGCGTTAACCCGTAAACGGCCCTTTTCAGGGCCACCACAAACCAAATAACTGTAAATATACTATAAATACATTTTATCATTGACAATTAGAAAAGAAGTCTCGTGATTGACTTCACCTCTGTACGCTCGACCTATCCCTCGCGCCATCTTCTGAAGGCGAACACGCCTCTACGATACCCCACAACTGGTGATCACCGACGCGGAAGATGCCAAGGGATCCGGAGAAGACGAGCATCGTCGACGACGACAGCACGAGCGTCAACAAGATCGGCATAAGAGTACCACCATTCTGGCCGGAGGACGCAGAGCTATGGTTCGCGCAGCTGGAAGGAACATTCATCTCATGCGACATAACAGACGACGCAACGAGATACGCATACGTGCTCTCAAGGATAGAGCCGAAGCAAGCCAGGGAAATCAAAGACATCATCACCCAGCCGCCACTAAAACAGAAATACGAAGCGATAAAGAAGGCTTTGATTCAGAGACTCACGGCATCCCAGGACCAAAGAATCAAACAGCTCCTCGAACATGAAGAGCTGGGAGATAGAAAGCCCTCGCAGTTTCTCCGCCACCTCAAAACCCTGGCCGGCATAACGGTTTCGGACGAACTACTGCGGACATTATGGCTAGGTCGATTGCCAACGCAAATGCAGGCCATTTTAGCAATCAGGGCGCAAGACAAACTGGAAGACGTCGCAGAACAGGCCGATAGAATACATGAGATAGGCAATAGACCAATGGAGGTAGCAACCATGCAAGGGGTAGTCACGCCAGCACGAACGACATGGGAAACGCAAATAGACGCATTAAGAGATCAAGTCGCTGCCTTGACAACACAGGTCACAAAAATGACTAGGAAGTTCCAAAGAGAACAGCAAGGGAAACGACCACGAAGCCAATCGAGAGACCGACAACGTAGCAGGACACCAAGAAGAGAAGGCATCTGCTACTACCACCGACGCTTCGGAGCAGAAGCCAAGAAATGCACGACCCCGTGCTCGTTCAAAAAGGAAAACGAGGAAGCCAGTCGCTGATGGCGGCAAGCGACATAGGCTCAGAACCACGCCGCCTATATATGACGGACCGGAAGACGAAAATAAGATATTTAATCGATACCGGATCTGACATAAGCGTCTACCCACGGGCAAGAACACAAGGCCGAAAACAGGCGGAAACATATCAACTATTTGCAGCAAACGGATCAACAATATCCACCTACGGAGCAACAACCATACAACCGGACTTCGGGCTACGTAGGGCATTCCCATGGCGATTCATAATAGCCGACGTCACACAGCCAATAATAGGGTCAGACTTCTTATCGCACTATCACCTCCTACCGGATGTAAGGAATAAGAAGCTAATCGACGGGAAAACAGGCCTCGCGGCACACGGATCAAAAAGCAACCATAAAATAAACTCCATCAAAGCAGTAGCTGGAGAAACAAAATATGACAGCATAATAAAAGAGTACCCAGGAATAACGCGACCAAACGGAAGGAGCCAGACAGTCAAACACAACACAGTCCATTACATACAAACCACCGCGGGACAACCAGAAGCATGCAGACCAAGAAGACTATCTCCAGAGAAACTACACATCGCAAGGACGGAATTCGACCTACTGCTGCAGGAAGGAATAATCCAGCCATCGAAAAGCCCATGGTCAGCACCACTTCATATGGTGCCCAAGGGAAAAGAAGCGTGGCGACCGTGCGGAGATTATAGAAGATTGAACATACGCACAATACCAGATAGTTATCCGATACCGCACATAGAGGACTTCGCGCAAACACTGCACAAGAAAAAAGTTTTTTCAACGCTCGACCTAGTAAGAGCATATAACCAAATTCCGGTACATGAAGAAGACGTGCCGAAGACAGCAATCACCACGCCATTTGGACTATACGAATTCAAATTCATGCCGTTTGGACTTCGAAATGCAGCACAAACCTTCCAAAGATTCATTAACGAAATAATAAGGGGACTAGATTTCTGCTATGCATACATAGATGACATATTGGTAGCATCAGCAACAGAAAAAGAACACGAAAAGCACATGAGGGAACTTTTCACCCGACTAGAAACCAACGGGGTGAGAATCAACCCAGCCAAGTGCACCTTCGCAGCCGCACAGGTCAAATTCTTGGGCTACCTGGTCTCAGCAGAAGGCACCGCACCGCTACCAGAGAAGGTGGAAGCAATAAAAAACTTCCCTTCTCCAAAGACGGTCAAACACATGCGACAATTTCTGGGAACCATCAACTTCTACAGACGTTTCATCCCAGGAGCAGCAAAGGACCAAGCAACATTGAGCGAGGTATTAAGAGGAACAAAGAAGAGAGGACAACAACCAATCCAATGGACGCCAGAAATGGAAGAAGCATTTGTCAATTGCAAGAACAGCCTGTCTAGAGCAGCACTCCTAGCACACCCAGATCCAACAGCAGAACTGACCGTAACAACGGACGCCTCGGACACAGCACTAGGAGCGGTCATCCAACAAAAAAGTAAAGGGGAATGGCAACCACTAGCATTCCTAAGCAAAAAACTCAGCAGACCACAAACGAAGTACAGTCCATACGATCGAGAGCTACTGGCTATATACACAGCGATCAAACATTTCCGCCATATGCTAGAAGGAAGACAGTTCATTGTATACACAGACCATAAACCAATCATCTACGCATTTGACCAAGATCCGCTAAGAAGCTCACCACGCCAAGCACGACACTTGGAGTACATCGGCCAATTTACAACAGACATTCGCCACATAGCAGGGAAAGAAAACGTAATAGCCGACACACTCTCCAGAGTAGAAGCAATAGAAAAGGCAGTTAATTTCGAAGAATTGGCAGAAGCACAAGCGGAAGACACAGAAATGCAAGAGATGACGAAAAAGAAACAAAGTCTGCTGCTCACGAAAGTCGCAATTCCGGGATCGACAACAACATTGTACTGCGACACGTCAACACCGATAACACGACCATACGTGCCACAACAATTCAGGAGGAGAATATTCAACTCCCTACACAGCCTAGCTCATCCAGGAGCAAAGGCATCAGCGAAACTAATATCGCAAAGATATGTATGGCCAAGGGTACAACAAGATTGCAGCAGATGGGCCAAAACTTGCATGCAATGCCAACGAGCAAAAATCACACGACACAACATAGCACCGATAGGAGAGTTTGATCCACCAACAAGACGCTTCCAGCACATACATATGGACATAGTCGGACCAATGCCAACATCCAATAACAAACGCTACTGCCTCACCATAATAGACCGTTTCACAAGATGGCCGGAGGCGATCCCACTAACAGACATTACGGCAGAAACGATAGCAAGGCACCTGTTCATAAACTGGATCGCGCGATTCGGTTCTCCTGAAAGAATCACGACCGACCAAGGAAGACAATTCGAAGCAGATCTTTTCAAAAATCTAACGCAAATGACAGGCTCAAAACATATAAGGACAACAGCATACCACCCGGCAGCTAACGGGATGATAGAACGTTTCCGCAGGCAATTAAAAGCAGCCATCAAATGCCATCAAACAGAAGACTAGACAGAAATTCTCCCAGTCGTATTGATGGGCATCAGGGCCGCCTGGAAGGAAGACATAAACGCAACAACGGCAGAATTGGTCTACGGAGAACCGATGAGGTTACCTGGACAATTCTTAGCAGGAAAAAGCAATGACACAGAAGACAAAACCAGCCTCGTGAACAGACTACGAAGCATCATGACAAAACTCAGCCCAGCCATCAAAAGGCATGGACAACGAGCGACGTTCATCTACAAAGACATGGACAAAGCAGCAAAAGTCTTCGTGCGACACAACGCACCATCAGGAGCACTACAACCGCCATACGACGGACCTTATGAAGTTCTAAACAGAAACGAAAAAACATACAAAATACGGATGAACAACAAAACAGTCAACGTATCAATAGACAGGCTGAAACCAGCGTACACCATGGAAGAAGAAGAAGAAGGACCACAAGCCACTAGCCAAGAAACAACAGTACGACCAGCCACGACAAGAAGCGGACGAGTATCTCGCCCGCCAATCAGGTTCAACACTTAGGAGGCTTCCATACAACCAAGGGGGTCCTGTGGCGGCTCGAGAAACCACCACAATTACGCACGAACTACCCGGTAGACGCGCGAACGAATTCTCACGCGCGGAGCACGTGAAACCCGCGCGCGAGCACCGCGCGAGCCACGAAGGCTTACCGTGAGGCGGCCACGAGCGGGAGTGAGCGCCAGCAAGTGAAATCCAGTGAGTGGGGCTTATAAGACGGTGCACGGCGAGAAGCCTTCAATTCGCAGCCCGCTCTGACTGCGGAGAGGACCTCCTGCCCGTCAGTCAGTTCGAGCTCACGAATTCTTTTGAATTAGCGACAGCCTACGCTGCCTCCTGTAGTACCACAGGACCTGAGTCTTCCTCGACCACAGCTGCCTCCCACTTCACCCGGGACTAGTCGGCAGCCCATCAGTGGGGGAGAAAAGACACCAGGACTTACAGGCAACCATACGTGTACGAGCTTCAGAGAGTGGACGCTACACCCGATAGAGCTGGCGCCTGTGGAATTCACCCGACCGCCACGCTTTTTCCTGAGTCAGTGGGACATCAGGGTACGGCGATACACATCACCATCGACGCCGTGGAACCTGCCGCCACCGCTATTATCACCGCTAGCGGCCTCTCCACTTCACCATCGAGACAGTTGGACACAGTCGCAACCGGCAATACGAATCCATCGCGGTACTCAGTACCCCTCACGGGAAGTAGCGGACAGCGGTACTCAATCTGACAGTGACTGGGAGACCAACACCCAGGAAGCGGCTACGCAGACAGGGACGGACCGGGAAGAGCCTGGCTATACGCACCCCAGGACTACACCAACTCTTCCATTCTCGCTCGAGCTACTGCGCATCGGTTCCCTCCACGTAACCAAAGCCGAGCCGCGTATCACTTGGCGGGAACGCACACCGCGTTAACCCGTAAACGGCCCTTTTCAGGGCCACCACAAACCAAATAACTGTAAATATACTATAAATACATTTTATCATTGACAATTAGAAAAGAAGTCTCGTGATTGACTTCACCTCTGTACGCTCGACCTATCCCTCGCGCCATCTTCTGAAGGCGAACACGCCTCTACGATACCCAACACTTTTTATACTTTTTTTGTATTTTTAAAAAAGAATAAACTAAAAATAAATGCTGCTGATAAATGAAACTGCTAGAATGATTTGTTTGGTTTTTGATAAAAATAGTAATTCACAAATTGTGTAAAAAGTGGCATCAGCGATTTTGGGAAGGAAACTTCAATTTAATTAACAAGTTTTAGTCTAATCAACCAAAGAAATTTGAGGACATCTGAAAAGCAAACGTAAACATGAAAGGAGCTTGCAGAACAACTTAGAGTGACTCATGCATCTCGTTAAAATTTGCCAAAAAAAAACCAGAGAGAAAGTAAGTGGTTTTGCATATTCTTAAGGGGATCCAACAGTGACGAGCGAACTCCGACGGGTTAGCGCCCTCATCTAAGCGTAACTAAAATTATCGATAATACCGACCGAAATGATCGATAATATCAATAATTTTAGTTCCGCTGTTACCGATAATATTTCTGCATGTTTTATGCATATTTGAAAGAGAATTGTGTTCAATATGATGAAATCGGACAACATCGTGTATTTCTACTGCTCTATTGCCTCGCACGCATATCTAAACGTATCTAAGCGTATAGATAACAGTATAACATAGACACGTGTCTGCCTTTATTGCATATTTGAACACAATTGCACACATTACTTATATGGACTTATATATATATATATATATATATATATATATATATATATGTGCGTGTGTGTGTGTGCCTTTCCATACATCTTTCCAAGAGGAATAATATTTGGCCATGTGTGTGTGTGTGTGTGTGCATGTATTGTTATATATATATATATATATATATATATATATATATATATATATATATGTGTGCCTTATATATATATATATATATAACAATACATGCACACACACACACACACACATGGCACAATACATATATATGTATTATAATATATAATAACGGTTATATTGCTAATCTTACATAACTATTAAATTGCATCCGATTCAAAATATTGTAAAGCAACCAGCACACGTAAATCGCCTCTGGAATATTTTTTACAATAACCAGCACACGTAAATCGCCTCTGGAATATTTTTTACAATAACCAGCACACGTAAATCGCCTCTGGAATATTTTTTACAATAACCAGCACACGTAAATCGCCTCTGGAATATTTTTTACAATAACCAGCACACGTAAATCGCCTCTGGAATATTTTTTACAATAACCAGCACACGTAAATCGCCTCTGGAATATTTTTTACAATAACCAGCACACGTAAATCGCCTCTGGAATATTTTTTACAATAACCAGCACACGTAAATCGCCTCTGGGATATATTTTTAACCAGAACGCTCATGCAAACCGCATCTGGTATGAAATATTTACAACCAATTCACGAAAAGATCGCTTCTGGGATCAAATATTTCAACAATATTTAGAGCGCACATGCAAACCGCATCTGGTATGAAATATTTACAACCAGTTCACGAAAAGATCGCTTCTGGGATCAAATATTTCGGCAATATTTAGAGCGCACATGCAAACCGCATCTGGTATGAAATATTTACAACCAGTTCACGAAAAGATCGCATATAGATAATATATAACACACATAGTATGCTCGGATCAGAAAGAGACGGACAGAGAAGAATGGGCAAAGAGAAAGAGGATATGAGTGTAAGTGAGCAAGTGTCTATATAAGTGCCAAAAGTAAGAAAAGAAAGGAAATAGTTGGATCTTTCTCCGTAGCAATACTTTATGCTCACTAATATTTAGCGACTGATGTGAATTATTAATCGATATATCGTTGTACAGCCATTCCCTCGCTTACTCATTCCTATTCTCTCTCTCTCTCTCTCTCTTTCTTTTTTTTGCCCATGTCTGTCTATTTCTTTATAACAAAAATACTATATGAGTACTAAATACTATGTGCATCATATACATATAATGTGTATGTTCATGTATTGTAGTAATTCTAAATTCTATTTAAATATTAATTTTATGTTACAATTTTTTTATACAAAGGTCTTTATGTTGTTTTCTATTTAGGAATTGCTTTAAAGATATAATCAAAAAATAAAAAAAGAAACTTGAAATATTACATTTTTATATAATATTACATTATCATACTTATATTTTTGTGTAAACTGCACGGAAAAAAAATTCAATTATATCTAGCGACATATTAGTATATAGTATACATTAAAACAATTCCTTCTAGAATTATGGTATATAAATATACTAACCTTTTGACCCTTATTCTTTTTAAAGAAAGTCTGCGGGCAAAGCGAGGCAAGCGTTTTTCATTACATTTTCGCCCTATTATATGAACACACTATGACTACACAAACACAACACTCGTTTTTTAAATTCGACGCGTTATAACGCGTTATAACGGTTGAGCACACTTTTGCGGTTATCTCTCGTTACGCGTATGTACACAACACGCGCGACTGAGACTGAGACTGAGTACTGCCGCGCACTGATATTATCGCATGTGCCTGGCTGTGTGCGTGTGAATAGTACAGTCGCCTTATTCCCCGATACGTACATACATACTTAGATACATGCATGCTACAAATATCGCGTAATAATAAAAACAAATGCGCATCTTTATAAACGAATATTCTGTAACCGAATAAAAAGTTATTTTCATATTGATTAAAATTAATTTGATACATAAAAACATTATTTATTAATATTTTACGACGTGACATTTTAATCACAATAATGTAATTAATGCATTTAAATTATTTTCGGATATATAAAATGCGAAATACAGACATTTGATTTTCTATAGTAACATGACATATATATACAGGGTGTCCGGCGTCAACCGCATCACCGGTCATGTGCAGGTAGAGCAGGTGAAACCGAGAAGAAAAGTCCTGTACCAATTTTTTATATAATACTTAATAAAAGAGTTATTATTGAGTAAAGTCTGGCCAATCAGCGCCGATCTTTAGCCGGGCGCATGTCGGTGAATCGCGCGCTTGATAGTGTACGCCGCTGCACACTTCACAGCGCGCGGCTCACTGACGTGCGCCCGGCTAAAGGTCGGCGCTGATTGGCCAGACTTTACTCAATAATAACTCTTTTATCAAGTGTTATAGAAAAAAAAGGTAAAGGACTTTTCTTCTCGATTTCATCTGCTCTACCTGCATACGACCGGTGATGCGATTGACGCCGGACACCCTGTATATATATATAAATTTTATAATAATTTATATATATTAATCTAACGTGAAAGATTATAGATAAAGGGAGCCTCACGAGCGAGACTTCGGAACTCTTCGATATTTGTCGTCTCGCTTGCTCCTTCATTCTTTCTCTCTATTGCTTTTGTCGACTCTCCAGCATCGCGCGGGGATCTTTCCTTATATAAACATCTTATAAAATAAAAACTGAAACTTTCATATTGTATTTTATTAGTATAAAAATAATTATAATGGATTAATGAGATTCTTGCAATTAAAATAACACCAAATATGACATAAATCGGATAATTTTAAATGAAATAAGTAATCATAATTTTAATAACATAATTGATTAAAAATAATCCGATTTATGTCATGTTTCGTGTCATTTTAATCGCAAGAATCTCATTAATCCATTATAATTATTTTTATACAGATAAAATGGAAAATACAAGTTTCATTTTTTATTTAGAAGATGTTTATATTTTGTAGATAAGGAAAGATCCCCGACGCTGAAGAGTCGACAAAAGCGAGAGCGAGAAAGAATGAAGGAGTAAGTGAGATGACAAACATGAAAGAGTTCCGAAGCCTCGCTCGCGTGACTCCTTTTATCTGTAATCTTTCACGTATATATGTCATCTTATTATAGAAAATAAAACTTTTGTATTTCGCATTTTATATATCTGAAAATAATTGTAATGGATTAATTACATTTTTGCGATTAAAATGACACCAAATACGATATAAATCCGATTATTTTAAATGAAATAAGTAATCATAATTTTAATAACATAATTGATTAAAAATTATCCGATTTATGTCATGTTTAGTATTATTTTAATCGCAAGAATCTCATTAATCTATTAGAATTATTTTGATATCGATAAAATACGAAAAACAGAAATTTTACGAACGATATGTAACCCGAGATATTATAGATAAAGAGAGCCTCGCGAACGAGACTTCGGAACTCTTTGATGTTTGTCATCTCGCTTACTCCTCGTTCTTTATTGTATTCTTTCATCCCCATTATTATATTCTTTTATTTCTTCGACTTTTATTCTTTCTATATTCTCGTCTTCCTACATAATAATACATTAATTTATTCGTCTTTATTTTATACAACATAAATGAGATATTGTGTATGTCATAAATAGACAAAGTATTTAATTATGTGTATTTTTGTATGTACATGTGTTGTATTTAACTATAGTTAAATAGAAAAAGAAAATAACTTGTGTATCTCATTTATGATGTATCAAATAAACATAAATAAATAAATTTATTTATTTTCATGTAGGGAGACGAGAATAGAAAGAATAAAAATTGAGCAAATAAAAAAATATAATAATGAGAATAAAAGAATACAATATACAATAATGAACGAGCAGAAGGAAAGAGAGAGAGAGAGAGAGAGAGAGAGAGAGAGAGAGAGAGAGAGAAGCGCGAGTGAACGCGTAAGTGAATATGCGAGGAGCATGAAGCTAAGCGATACGTTGTACATAGCAAGCGAGCGATTAGAAAGAGACAGAGCGTATGATCGAGAGAAAAAAGATACTGCAATAATGTTAGTGCGTACATGTATATTACTCTACACGCATGAAAGAGACAAAGGTAGTACGATTATGTCTGTCCTTGTCGTGTAAGATTACAGCTCCGTCTATCGCGACATCACGCAACTAATCTACTGCTCTGTTTTACTCTTGAGCCTCCATCTCGCACACACACATATGCACGAAAATTTTATTTTGCAAAATCTTTTTTATGAAGCTTCTAAACTCGCTTCTCTAAGTTCACTTATACTCTTTGATGAAATGCCGAGTGCGGAGTTTACTGATTAGGCACGTGTAGATTACACATTTGTTATATTAAGTAAATGTTGACGCAGAAGCCGATAACAAAACTGTAATTTTCTCATTTTTTTTAACTTTTCATATGAAATGTTAAACTCCGCACTCCGTAATTATGTGTACCTTAATTGTGGAAAAGGATTTGTTGATATCTATAATCAACAAAAAGATTTTTCAAAATAAAGAATATTCGCGTTCTGTCGGTAATATTGGATCCCCTTAAAATGCGTATTTAATGATAAACAGTTCATGAACCCTGTTGGTGAACTGATCACAAACATTACCCTATCTGTTCGCAAATAGCGTAGGCAAAATGTTCGCGATTAGATCTCGCGCATCTACAAAAACTGAACATGGTGTATACACCGGTGTTCATGTTTTTGAATCAATTACATCGAATATTTACTACACGATACACGACAAAAAATTTTAATTAAATGCAATTATTTAAAAGTTATAAAAATTCTGAACGCACTCAAAATCAGTTACTAATATCTGCTCACAAGATCAGTTACTAGTATTAATTTAATATTTCACAAATTTATCTTTAAAACATTTAATTAATTTTACGATTTTTTTCTCTTTTGACCATGTTATTTCAATTTTTTCTTTCCAGTTTTATAAAAAAAAAACCTTAATTATCGTAAATTATACGTAAAAACTTTTATATTCACTAAAATGGCTTGTTAATCGTTATGTACTAAAATTACATTTGCTGCACGCTGATTATTATAAATATATTTTTTTAACAGAGAAATTTTGTGTTTGTTGCTTTTCTTTTGGTTTTTGCTCTACAAGCGAATTTATACCGAGTTGCTCGTAAATAGCAACCGAACAAATAAAAAATACTAATTAATTACAAATTGTTTATAAATAATTTGCGAATAAGCATCCATACAAAAAACAAAATAGTTCACGATCTGTTCGTAAATTGTTTGCTAACCCCCCCCCCCCCACGGTGAAGGTACACCTTTATTGTCGATAAAAAAAAAATACTACGTATGCTTTTGTTATCAAGATTTAATAGAAAAAATTGTATGTATTAAGTTATTATGAAAAAATTATTATACGATCCGAATTTCTATTCTGTTACACACAACCACGCATTAAGCATGTGCGCACACACAAAAGACGATTTCGATAATCTCCACGCGATATGCTTTGGGTAATACATGCTAATGCCAACGGTACTGTAACTTTCAAGCTTTATAATTTAGAAAATAATACTATATATAAATAAAAATTATTTCATATTCTAGTGTTTTGTGTGCAAAACTTTCAAGATTAGCTAGAAGAAAATGTAATAAGAAATAGGCATTCCCACATATTTAAAATTTTAAATATGATTTTGATGCAGTTTTTCAAAATAATTCCAATGTCAAATAACTTCTACTTGCTCTAATGCATTTTCTTCAAATTCTAAAACATTTATTTAAAAATTTTTCTGCCAAAACGTATACTTTATAAGATATTTGCCTGCTTCAGAAATTTTGGCGCTCACTGTATAACTTAACAAAATTTAATTTTTTTCAAAGCTCTTTTTAACATTAATAATATATATATATATATATATATATCTACAGGGTTTTCCAAGAGTTAGAAAACACTAAAATATCTTCAAAAAGATCGATTATAAAAAAAACATGTAAAAAGCAAAGTTATAGGACTTAAAAACTATTAATGTTAAAAAGAGCTTTGAAAAAAATTAAATTTTGTTAAGTTATACAGCAAGCGCCAAAATTTCTGAAGCAGGCAAATATCTTAAAAGGTACACGTTTTGGCAGAAAAATTTTTAAATAAATGTTTTAAAATTAAAAAAAATGTATTAGAGCAAGTAGAAGTTATTTGACATTGGAATTATTTTGAAAAACTGCATCAAAATCATATTTAAAATTTTAAATATGATTTTGATGCAGTTTTTCAAAATAATTATAATATATATATATATATATATATATTCACTTATCATATAGCCCTCGTATGGTATATATATATATATATATATACCATACGAGGGCTGTATGATAAGTACCCGTATTTAACGACTGACTCAAAATCTGTATACTATCGTTTAACGCCATCTTTCAAACGATGCCAAAATTTGTCAAAATTTCAGACAGATTTATCGAATAGTTGTTTTGATAGCTGTTCAAAATGGGCAAGTTTGTTTGTTTGCAACCATGAAAAAAGAGCAATATCGGTCAGTGATTCGATTCCTTTTTTTGGATGGAAAAATGTGTGAAGAAATCAAAGTTGCATATCGTTTATAAGGACCATGCACCTTCGATGACTATTATCAGATATTACCGAAACCATCATCGCTGAAACAAAGGCCTATTTTGCAGAGTTCGACAAATCATATTTTTTGGATGGCTTAAAAAAGTTGGAATATCGCTGGATTAAGTGTATTGAGCTGAAAGGAGATTATGTTAAGAAATAGATAAAAAAAAATTTTTTTTTAATGTATTCCCTTCCCTAACACGGGTCCTTATCATACAACCCTCGTATATATATATATACATATATATATATATATATATATATATATACACATATATACGAGGGTTGTATGATAAGGATCCGTGTTAGGGAAGGGAATACATTAAAAAAAATTTTTTTTTTATCTATTTCTCAACGTAATCTCCTTTCAGGAGATATATATATATATATATATATATATATATATACCCAACAAACACAAAATATAACTGCTATATAACATGGGAATACCATGTAATGTAACATTTGTTATATCTAATTTATATTGAGATTATATAACTGTCTTTTATTTATGCAAAAGAACAGTATGTTACATCCAGAGTCGACGGAAGGGCGTAACAACTATCTTTTATTATCCCGAAATTTAAACGTCTCGTGGCGTTTGGAATCGGGTCGAACAAACTGACAGGTCTGAAAAGCGACTGAGTCGCTATTACGCTGGTTATTCAGACGTTCGTTCGGAGGTCCCTTTTTGGTAAGAGAATTTAATCTCATTTACACGGGATGGGACCAAGTGCGATCTTTATCTAGGAACGAGTGGGCGATTAATAAAAGGGTTACTTGATTTTAATTAACAAAGTTTAAATTTATTCATTTTAAAATTAATGCTAGATATACATGATTATAAAAAAAAATAATAAAAATATAATGCTGGTTGTGTTCTTAGTATGTGAGTATGTGTTTATGTGTTTAATTCATGTGTGTATGTGTTTAATTCGCGGGTGTTACATTAATACGGAGGGCATCAGTCAGAATGCACGGGAAAGATTCTATCGTTTAATTTAGGTTCTGACTGGTTAATACAACATATAAATATATTTGATTAAAGGATAAAAAAAAATAAAATCAAAATCAATATGTATAAGTAAATAAGTGTATATGTTAACAACGGTCAGAAGTATAAAATTAGTCGCGCGGTTATGTGTTAGATTAAGATCAGGAGTTAAAACTTTCTAAGACTTATTGCCGGAACGGATTGATGATTTAAAAGAATGAGACATTCGGAAAGTTTTGATTTAAATAAGAAACAAGACAAAGAGGAGGAAAAGAACAATCATTCAATTAAACTTACTTTTTTAAATAGTAATTTAGAGGTGGACGGATGGCAAATTTGTACGGTGTTTCGTTCTGTGTCTCATGTCAGCAGCCTGATGTTCGATTCGTGGTTGGCCTGAAGATGATGCCAAGTAAGGACACTGGTGGCACAAATGCTTAACTCGCGAATTACGGTGCAAAAGCACAGAGTAAGACTGCGTGAAGTTGAAGACCGAAGAAAATTCGCGTGATGTGTTTGCAAGTTTTCTTTTTATAATCTTCTTTTTGGGGCGTATTCTAATTCTAAGAGTAGGAATCTTCCATAACTTTGACGAATTGAATTTGCGCAGAAGTGGGGATTTTTCAATCTTAGCAAATTAAAAATGTGCCAGTATCTTAGGCGGGGTGTTTCTCCTACTTTTCACGTTTTATCCGTGGTGATCGTCCATTGGTGAGTTCGATATTCGTTGAGCGATTTGTTTGTCTCACCAATCGACGATCATTGCCGATCTTTGAAGAAGGAAGGAATCGGGGAATCGCCAGGACGTACAAATATAATACTAGAATATAACTGCTATGTAACATGGGAGTAATATGTAATGTAACAGCCCAACCTAAGTAGCAGAGTGACGTCAAAAAACGACATAATGACGTCTATTTTTGTCTATAACGTCGGCGACTAATAATTGACATTTAAAAAATGTCATTTCTTAGATTAGCCAAAGACGTAATTTTGAAGACATCCTATGGTTGTCCTAATAATGTCCTGTTGTAACTAGTATTGGGCTTATAGTTCATTCGTTTACCGCTATACGGCGCTATTCACTATCTATTCAAATTTTTGTCATGAGCGTATATAAAGCCTGCAAAATACGACTAACAATATTGTAATTATTTTTATCAGTTTAATTTCTGATACGATTCCCGTACCGGGAAATTCAGATATTGAACTGAATTTTGAAAAATCGAGTAGATAATGTCCGATTTTAATTTATTCGGACAATTTCTGTTTGAATAAGTGAAAATCATTCATTATTATCTGCTTAAAATATAAAACAGAAATTAACTTCCATATAAATAAAATCTTTAATTCTATACGTTAAATTATTTAAATTTACCTATAATATAACACATTAATATGTCTTATTACCTATATAACACATTAATATGTCTTATTATATATTATTACTGTATATTATTAATTGGTCTTAGTTTTGTCGTCAAACAAACGTCAGAAAATGACGTCCCGTAGATGACATATCGACGTCATTTTCGGGTCATATGAGACCTAACTTAAGACATCTAATTGGTAATTTTGTGACCATCAAATTTACCGTCATTATGACGTCAATTTGCTACTTGGGAAGAAACAGAATAACGTCAAAAGACGACATAATGACATCTATTTTTGGTCTATAATGTTGGAGACTAATAATTGACGTTTAAAAGACCTGATTTCTTAGATTAGCCAAAGACGTAATTTTGAAGACATCCTATGATCGTCCAAATAAAGTCCTTTTGTACCTAGCAAACACAGATATATAACTGTAACATTGCCATAATGAAACGGAATGTAACAAGTAATATAACATATTTGTTACATGTAACATTCACGTTAATTGTAATTTCCCACTCATACAAAATTGCAATTATATAACATGAATATAACATGTTACTAAAATGTTATATGATTGTTACAATCATGTAACAATAATGCTTACGGATGGATTGATCGGTTGAGTCTGTTCTTTTTCACTCACTTCCTCTACTATAACTTGCACTTGTCACATCCTCATCTTTTTTTTACCAAGTTACAAAACCACTCAAGTAGCAAACTGACGTCACAATGATGATAAATTTTGGTCACAAAATAGCCAATTAGACGTTCTAAATTAGATCTCATGAGACTCGAAAATGACGTTGATATATAACATCTACGGATGTCATTTTCTGACGTTTGTTTGACGGCAAAATTAAGACCAATTACAGTAATGACATATAATAACACATATTAATGTAATATATATTATAGGTTAGGTTAAATTTAAATAATTTATAAAATTAAAGATTTATAAAATTATTAATTTTATAAAATTTATGAAATTATAGATTTTATTTATATGGAAGTTAATTTTTGTTTTATATTTTAAGCAGATAATAATGAATGATTTTCACTTATTCGGATAAAAATTATCCGAATGAATTAAAATCGGATATTATCTGTCCGATTTTCCAAAAATCAGTTCAATATCTGAATTTCCTGGTATGAGAATCGTATTAGGAATTGAACTAATAAAAATAATTACAATGTTATTAGCCGCATTTTGCTTTATATACGCTCATGATAATTTGAATACGGATATAGATAATGAATAGTGCGGCGCATAGTGGTAAGCAAATGAACTATTATAAACTATTATAAACTAATATAATTCCAATATTAGTTACAAAAGGACTTTATTTGGACAATCATAGGACATCTTCAAAATTACGTCTTTGGCTAATCTAAGAAATGAGGTCTTTTAAACGTCAATTATTAGTCGCCGACATTATAGACCAAAAATAAACGTCATTATGTCATCTTTTGACGTTACTCTGTTACTTGGGCTGTTACATTACATCCCAGGTAGCAAGGTGTCGTCTATTTGACGACATTTTATGGTCATTCTTATGACGCAACAGACGTTTTAAGATGACTTCCAAATGTCATAAAACTGACGTACTTTTGTCTCATCTTAATAACGTTATAAATCGACGTCAAAAATACGTTATTTCCCAGGTAGCATGGTGTCGTCATTATAATGTCATTTTTTAGTTACTGGTTACGTCAAATTCACTTTTGAAACGATATAAAAATGACGTTAAAGTAACGGTTCTAATCACAGACAGTTGACATCATATATATAATGATAAAATGACAATAAACGGATGATTTTAACTTTTTCGGACATTTATCTGACCGACTTTTAAAACTATCAGTCTAATATCTGAATTACCTATACTAGGATTGTATTAGAAATTAAACTGATAGAAGTAAATACATTTTAATCTCCTGCCAGTTGCTCGAAGCTTTATATAATTTTCATGACTGAAACTCAAATACCAGATAACGCGCGTCACGCGTCGAATGGCGGTGAACAAATGAACTAACGGCTGAAGTATCTTTTTGTAAAGTTTTGAAATGTTGCGTGCAGTAACATTTCTCATAAAATATTAAATAAATAATAATTTCGGATATATGAAAACATGAGCATATCAAATTTAATTATTAATAATAAACAATATTTCATAGTTTTGTATATAATATAATACCGTATTTTCAAGAGTTTTGAACAGGAAATTATGCAAATTTTATAAGTATTATAAAATATTTATAATTTTCTTTATATTGTATAAATACGTTAATTTTAATATTGATATATTTTAACAACATTATGTCATATGACGAGAAATGACCTTAAAATAACGTTATCATGACGACACCTTGCTTGGGTAATTAATCCTAATAAATAATTAATGTTAAGTTGATGGTCAACAAAACTTATAACATTATTGATACATCGAATGTAAATATAGTTAATCTAAAATTTGATCAAAAAGTTGATATTGCAAGTATACAGAATAAATTATAATTAACGTCAGTAAATAGTCATTGATAAAACCTTACTAATAAATCGTCGTTAAATGGTTAAATAACTGACGTTACTAATTAGTGAAAAGTGTGACGTTATAAATACGTCATAAAATGGTAAATAACTAACGTCATTAATACGTCATAAAAATGACATCATTATTACGTCTTCATTTGAAAACATGACGTTCGCGATCTCAAATGACGAGTTATTGACGTCAAATGGACGACACCTTGTTACCAGGAATGTGTATTCCTATATCGATAACTGCTCGCAGTTATCCATAGTGGCTTTTGACAGGTATAAATTAAATTTTCCAGAGTGCAACATTATAAAGCATAGCATTCTTTCATTTATACAAAGCTGCAAAATTCTTCGTGATACTTAGATAGTTGAATCAGGTATAGAATACATACAAACACACATATTTTATAATAAACATATTATAAAATACATATATCTCTTTCTTATTATAAATATAGAATATTTTTATATGTATGTATATATGTCTTTATTGACTCCTCAATGGGGTTGCAATTTTATACTCTTACACTTTACAAATTTCCAAATACATTTCATTTTCTTACATTTCCGCTCTTACAACTAACGCTCCTACATCTAACCTAACGCTTTACACAACGCTTTATTACACCGCTTTCCTTTTCCCTCTCTCTTGCTCTTCCCCTTTGCTCCTCACGCTCTCTTTCCTCCTTCATCCTTATGCTCTTATCTCTAACACTTCTACACACACATAGCTTTCCTATCTTTTCTCTTTTCGCTCTTCTCCCTTGTTCCTAACTCCTAACCCTCTTTTTGTCTCCTTCCTATTCCCCTCCTTTTTTTATCCTTCTTTCTTTCTCTGTCATTCCTCCTTCTCTTCTAAAAAGAGGTATATGATGGGATGAGATCCGAGCGGAATCGAACCTGGGACGTGGCACTTGTCAGCGACTCAATGCTCTCAGCCACTCATCGCTCCCGAATATTTTTATATGTAATATGCGATGTTTTGTTTTGTTTTTACACATAGTATGAATTACTTTTGCAATATTTTATTTGTCTCTACAAATAAGATAAGAAAATATTCTATACATTTATGACAAGATGTTTATATTCTATATGTGTTTACTATCAGATATATGTGTATTTTATACCTGGTCCAACTATTCGCAAGTATCACGAAGAATTTTGCAGTTTTACTTTTTTATAAATGAAAGCGTACGCTATATAACACTGCACTCTTACATTGCAAATTTAAACTATACCTGTCAAAAGAAGGTGTAGATATGAGCAGTAACATCACAAAGTGCTGCTGGCGCTATCTTGTGCAAAACCGTACAAGATTCGCGCATGCGCATTGAGGACTTGTGCGAATGATGACGTGCATTTTTCTTAAAAGAAAATGTTCACATTGAGATTTTGCATTCATATACCTCCGTTCACGATACATATAGAAAAAAGATAAAGACACTTTTATTATATAATTTAAACCCAAGGTATCAATTAAGCCTATTAAAAATACGATCAGTTTAGCCGTTATTGAGATCCAATAAATCTAAGGTATCTCCACTAGCCGACTCGCGTATAAATACCCGGGGTGCCTCGCTATTGCTGAGCGTGACTTGGCGTGAGACACTACCGTGTCTCTTGATATATGTGTAGCATAATACTATTATATTCTATGCATGTGTTGTATACATATATAGCGGTAAAGGGAACGCCGATGACGATGATGATGATGATTATGATGGTGACATTTCTTACATGAAAATTTTCACATTTCCACTTTGCTTCGTAATATCTCTGCTTTATAGAACATGCAGAGCAAAAACAAAGACACTTTTCTTTTATAAATCGAATCCAAGCTATCGATTAAGCTTATCAAGAATTCGATCGGTTCAGCCGTTATTCAGTTCTGGTAATCTAAGGTACTCTCAACTATCCGACTCGCGTATAGATACTTGTAAAGGTCATATAAAAATCACTTTGAATTTTTTAAATAGAACCTCCTATTTTTCATTACATATTTTTATAGCTTACTTTGAGAGCTTTCTAAAACACTATAATAAAGTATTTTTTCATTAAGTACTTTTTGAGTTATTTTATATTTTAATCTGACATATTTTGATATAAAAATAAAATATTTCGTAAAATATTCAATTTTCGATAATCTTACCGTAATACTTTTATGTACAAAATAATGAGACAAATTAATTAGTGCCAAAAAAAACAAATAATTGTTTAAAAAAATACATTGTAAATAATTTTTTTAAAAACAATTATTTTTTTATACTAATTGATTTGTCTCATTATTCTGTACATAAAAATATTACGGTAAGATTATCGAAAACTAAATATTTTGCGAGATATTTAATTTTATATCAAAATATGTCAGATTAAAATATAAAATAACTCAGAAAGTATTTAATGAAAAAATAGTTCATTATAGTGTTTTGGAAAGCTCTCGAGGTAAGCTACAAGAATATGTAATAAAAAATAGTAAGTCCATTTAAAAAATTCAAAGTGATTTGTATATGCTCTTGACGGTGCTATTCAAGGTCATATTAATATTATTATATAATGGGCCACTTAGGGTTCTACAACTTTTCTATGAAACATTTTTCATAAAAATGCGTTGTTTCCTCAAAAAACTGCTAATACGAGCGCTCTGTTACACCCTGTATATATAATGTATATATACATGTTTTTAATGTATTTATTCCTAATATTCCAGTACGCAATTTGATAACAAATTGTTGCCAAATTGGCATCAAATTCGCTCAAAACTTGGTAACAAATCCAGTGCTAAGTAACCGAGCAATACTTAACATGATTTGATGAAATTGATGTCAAAAATCGAGCAAGATCTGCGCAAAATAATCTGACAGCAGATTGTCAGCAAAAACCGAACAAATTCTGCAGCTTTTGGCCATTCATATAAAATAGTATATTTAAATGGATTTAAAGTCTCAACCCTAAGTAACAAAATTATGATTTTGGAAAATGACCATTACATAATTGGACATTATATAAAATCATATATTAATGTTTTAAAACATATAAGTAAATTTAAATAATTTAATTCATAAAATTAAACATCTTTTTGAACAGAAATTGTTCGAATAAGTGAAAATCGAACAATTATCTGTCCGGTTTGCCAAAAATCAGTTAAATATCTGAATTTCTTGTATAAGAATTATGTCAAAAATTAAATTGATAAAAATATACATATTATTGTAAATATTGGTAAAAGGGAACCCAGCCTCAATGACCTTGACCTTGACATATGTTGTCAGGGTCAAGGTCATCCTGAATAACTCTCAAAAGGTTTTAGCGTCGCTCGTTGTTTACTGAAAAGTTATTAACAAACAAAGATTTGTATAAATCAAGGTTTGTATGTAGTCTGACAACGAAAAACTTGATATTGGACTTAGTTTAAGAAATAATCCTTTGTATACTATACATATACACTTAAATAAACATACAAGTTTGTATATAGGGTATTCAAAAATAAAATATTACTATGTTAAATTAATTATTTATTGGATATAGTTTGCTCATGTTACGTCCAGACTCGAGGAAAGATGAGTCAGTGGAAGGGCGCAACCACTATCTTTATGATCCCGAAGTTAAACGTCTCGAAGCGTTAGAATCGGGTCGAACAAACTTGACAGTCCGAAAATCAGGTAAACGACCGTTAGGGTCGCTATTACTCTGTTTTTCAGAAGTTCGCTCGGCGATCCCTTTTTGAGAAAAGAATTTAATCTCTATTACGCGGGATGGGACCAGGTGCGATCTTTTGACTGGAGAATGAGAGGGGTTAATAAAGATTGGATTTAAATTAGAATATAAATTTATTCATAATAAATTAAACTACTTTGGTGTACATTATATCAAATGATGAGGATAATTTATTTTAATATGCGCATGGGTGTGTGTGTGTTTGGTTGTTCGCGGTTCTTACAATCGTACGGAGGACATCAGTCAGAATAATGTGGCAAGATTCTATTATTAATATTGAATATCTGACTGGTTATTACAAAATATCTGTTAGAAAAAGAAAATAAAACAATTTGTGTGAGTGAGTGTGTAATTACCAAGGTTGGGAAGTAACGCGTTACTTGTAACGCCGTTACCGTTACAGTTACTTTTTTTCGGTAACTGTAACGGTAATGGCGTTACAAATTTTATTTGTAACGGAAAAAGTAACTTCGTTACATTTTTTAGTAACGAGTAACGAATTTAACAGTTACTTTTATCGTTACTTTTTTCAAATTTTTTGATTTATTTAAGATATTATTCTTGCTATTGTGCGTGATAAAATTTTTATCTTAACCGTAAAGCCGTAAGCAAATCGAGCAATTAGCATTCTTATTATGTTGTAAGAATGCTTGAATGTGATTGATCAACTTATGGCTCTTGCAGACCAGTGCGATGACGCGATGCGCGATATCCAATGAGAGCTTTATCTTTTCGGAAAAGCAGAGCTCTCATTTACTACCAGTTCTAAGTACCTTGCAACGAAAATTAGAAAATCCCAATAAATCTGACCTTATAGATTGCCATTCATTAGTTGAAGCTATTCAGCAAGGTTTAAATAAAAAGTAACTTATTAATTTGATTAATACATATGTTATTTAATTTTAAATAAGGATTTGATTGAAAAATATTATTTTATTTTAAACTATTGATTCAAAAGTATTAATTTCAATAAAACAAACAATGTCGCTTAATTTACTATATTTGATTTTAGATTTCTTACAATATTTGAAACAAAAGAATTAATAATAGCAGCATGTTTACATCCAAAATTTAAGTTAAACTGGTTAACCGGAGAAAAAAGAAAACGTGCTGAAAATTAGTTGGAGGATTTATTAGGAATCCAATCAACTGAAAATTCTCCAAAAGCTGGAAAATCTGACGATTACGATAATTTTTTCATTTTTGAGCAAAAAACGGTGCAAAATGAATCTGAACAAGAAGAATTGCAACGGTTTTTAAAATCAAATAATTGTAATATAGAAATGTTAAACGACTATCTAAAACTTAAAAAACTTTTTATTAAATATAATACAGCTCTACCAAGCAGTGCATCTGTAGAAAGAATGTTTAGCATCGGTGGCTCTGTATTAACAAAGAGGGCATTTAAATGATGATACTATGGAGCAACAAATTTTATTAAAAATTAATAAAGAATTTCGATAAAATTTAATCATTTATTTTGTAATAAACCTTGAATGAAATCTTGCTTACAATTTTTTAAAAGTTTTTCTTATGCAAAATAATTTATTAATTTGTATTGTAAAAAAGTAACGGAAATTGTAACGACTCGTTACTTTTTAGTAACTGTAACAGTAACGAGTTACTTTTTAAAATTGGTAACGAGTAATGATAACGAGTTACTTTTTAGAAAAAATAACGGTAACGGTAACGAGTTACTTTTATAAAGTAACTTTCCCAACCCTGGTAATTACTACTACTACTGTTGGCTAACGTTGGCTTAAAATTTACGGAAGTTCGCGTCTTCTGACTCGCGGAACGGACCCTTACGGTAGCGGGTCGGAATTTGTAAATATTTCCTGATCTGGTTCTCATTATGGAACCGATGACAACGTTATTTATTGCGGGAATAAAAATATAATTAAACGAATTATAGAGACCTACTTTCTTTGCTGACTCTTAATTGGTTGAGTAGGTTGACAAAACTTGTCGTCCTTCGCTGATGTGTAATGCTGTGCGGGTGCCGGGTTGCCCTGGAGACGACGCTAAGATGAGGACACTAATGTTGAACTGGTCACTCTTTTTCTCTTAATGCGCGCACAGGAGACTAATTGCCCGGCACTGAATCTATGAATCTCTGTATCTATGGATGCTGAATCTATGAATCTCTGAATGCTCGAATCTATGAGTGCTCGAATCTATGAATGTTCGAAACTATGAATACATGAATACTCGAACCTATCAGTCTCTGAATCTATGACTGCTCGAATGTATCAGTATTTGAATCTATGACTGCTCGAATGTATTAGTACTTGAGTCTATGACTGCTCCAATGTATCAGTACTTGAATCTATGACTGCTCGAATGTATCAGTACTTGAATCTATGACTGCTCGAATGTATCAGTACTTGAATGCTCCAGTCTTACGAGTTCTTTCTTTTATATAACCCTTTTTTGAGGGCGTCTTCTAATTTTAAGAGTGGGATCTTTCAAAACTTTTAACGAATTGAAATTATGCAAAAGTAGGGATTCTTCAAGATTTTAACGAATTAGAATCGTGCCAGTGTCCTCATTCGGCAAGGGGTGTCTCCTATTTTCGTATTTTTACCCGTGCTGATCGTCGGTTGGTGAGTTCAATAGTAGTTCAAAAGTTCTTTAAACATTAGTCTTTCCGGGGGAACCTCGCGCACATGATCTGATTAGAAAAGGGTCTTACTTCCTTATAATTATTTTTGTCAACGTTGATGCAGCTGTGTTTATTACTTGTCCGTTAGAAAATTATTATCAGTATTAATGCAGCTGAGTTTATTAAACATTTCGTTAAAAGTTCTTGTTATCTCGTTGTTCTTCCGCCGGAAATTCTATTGCAAGGGATAGCTGTTATTTTTTATTTATCTCAAGACCAGCATGGTTTCCATCACCGATTCCCTTGCGATTTCTTTCCCACGGATACTCGTGGATATTGTTACTGACAAATGACAGTGTTTAAAAGAAACGTATGGCATAAGATGCTTTGTTTATTGAACGGTTCGTTCTTATCACCAACTGACGATCGTTACCGCAACGTCGCGGAAGAAAGGAATCGTGGAGTCGCCAGGACGTAACACTCATTATTTGAAAAAAAGTAAACCTTTGGAAAACCCACCTATATGAAATAATGGATAAGAATACCTAATTCTTATGTATTGTATTTTTGCCTCCTGAATATGAATATGAAACTTAAAAATCAAGTATAAATAATCGGCGGTCGGATTCGCAAATCTAAGAAAAACGCAAAAATCCAACCAAACGCGGGTAAACCTTCGGAAAATCCATCTATATTGTAACGATGCATCCTTCCACCGTTACCCGGCCGTCGATCCGCCGGAAGTCTGCTGCCCGACAAACACCGGTCGGGCATAATGCGGAGGCACCGAGCGCCCATTTTTAAGAGATAATAAACGCTCCGATTTGTAACCGCCGTTAAGACGCGTGTTTACCCGAAACCGTCGCCGCGCTCGGGTAACCGTACCGACCGTTCCCGAAACCACCCGAGTCGCGCGCGGCGATTCACCGTTAAACAATATGCCTTAAAACATTAAGGCATATTACGCACGCGCACCCGCCGAAAAGCGGTATAAATACGCACGTTTTACATCTCGAGACCAGATCTTCCGCAACCGCCAGAGTCTGTAAGACGCCTGGAAATCCGCTACGATCCTATAACCGCTCAGAGAGAAAATCGGGTTGGGAGTACCCAGCCTTCGCCGAGAGTTTGCGGCATCTCCAAGAGCGATCCTTCCGATCTTTTACGAAAAGAAGAAAACGGGGTTGGGCGTACTCAACCTCCGCTGAGAGTTTTCGACGCCTCGAACAAATCCATCCACCTAGGTGCAACAGCGATCAACCAGTGGTAGGAAGTTCCCTGCCATTGATGGGTGTTTCCGTCGGCCGTTGCACTCCTGAATTCCAAGGAAAGACTATCCCGGACGGAACGACAAAACGCTATTCACGAACCGACAGTAATTCCGCGACCGCCATTTACGAAATCAGACTAGCCATTAATACGGCGCGCTAAGTCCCGCTCAGGGGGAGGATCTAATCCTGCCGCGACATCGATCGACGCAACCGAATCGATACAGGCGCGTCTAAGGACCGCCCACCGGCCCGACCGAAATTATCGCCCGATAGTTAGCGGCCTCTGCCGAAATCACGATCCGCTAGTGTAATCGATATTATCTCGAATCGCCGAAATCGCGCTCCGCGCCGCGCATACGTGCATGTAATTCGGATGCACCGCGACCGACACGACCGCACCGCTGACCGACTCCGCATCTCACACATACATGAGTGCATCTTGCCGCACACACATCGTCATTCGCATCACATACATACTTTCGATACATTGTAACATCATACTTCTATATTATACGTTCGCGCACGCACTCGCTCGCCTATTGTCTCACTCGCACACAACTACACTCGCTCACATGCATGCAGCGCTTATACACATACACTCACTCTGTATACACACATACTTACATGCAATAAATTATATTTTACCTCACGTTGCTTTCGTTCGTCTCTCGATACCCTTTCACGAGCCCTGGATTCCGATCGAGTTATCCACGATCGCCTCGCGAAAGCGGTTTATTACAATATGAAATAATGGGTAAGAATACCTAATTCTTATGTATTTTTGCCATCTGAACACGAATATGAAACATAAAAATGGAGGTCGGACTCGCAAATCGAAGAGAAACGCAAAAATCCAACCAAACGCGAAAATTCAACTCATGTCCGAAGGATGCATTTTTATTAGTAATAATTCTCCCCTGGGATATAGGTTTGGGTTAGGTTATATCTTCCGGAAATGAAGCCTCCCCGTAAAGGGGGCGGAACCCATTGTGTCCACGCATACACTTTCCCATCCACACAATAATTATGGGATGGACTTCGCTTCGCGTTGTAAAGTATATGCGTGGACACAGTGGGTTCCGCCCCCCCCCCCCTCCTATGGGGCGGGTTCCACTTTCGACAAATATAACCTAACCCAAACCTATATCCCAGGGGTGAATTATTACTAATAAAAATGCATCTCTTGGACATGGGTTGAATTTTCGCGATTTTTGCGGTTCTCTTCGATTTGCGAGTCCGACCATTTTTAAGTTTCATATTCGTATTAAGGAGGCAAAAATACATAAGAATTGGGTATTCTTACCCATTATTTTATATAGATAGGTTTTCTGAAGGTTTACCGAAAAAAAAACATCAATACGTTTATCAAAAGTATAGTCTTTTAAATAAAAATTCAGCAATATAATGTTGATAATGATATTCTCGAATACCGAAACGTGGAAGATTAGTTGGAGGAAGGGGGGAGGAGCAGAACCCACTGCGTCCACATATACACTTTCCTATTCACACAATTGTGGGGTACACTTTGCTTCGCTTTGTAAAGTATAATATATGCGTGGGCACAGTGAGTTCCGCCTCCCCCTCCCCCTACCGGAGGGCTCCATTTTTGGAAGATATAACTTAACCCAAACCAAATTTTAGTTATAAATCAGAAATAGGTTTGGGCTAGGTTATATTTTCCGGAAGTGGAGCCCGCCGTAGGGGGGAAGGGAACCCACGCATCCACGCATACACTTTCCCATCTATACAACAATTGTAGGGTGGACCTCGCTTTGCTTTGTAAAATATATGCGTGGATCTCTTGAACATGGATTGGGTTAGATCAGTTTTTTTCAGGGAGGGGGTTCAGGGGAAGAGCGGAGCCCCTCCCCCTGCCTATGCGTTCGATTTATTACATATGAATAAATGATTCTGCTAAGATACGCTCTATTAAATGTACATTGTGTCAGAAAAATTATGTTTTATTTAATAAACTTTTTAATGAACAACGAGCGACGGCTAAAACCTTTTGAGAGTTACTCAGAGTGATGACCTTGACAACATATGTCAAGGTCAAGGTCATTGAAGCTGGGCCTCCTTTTGTAATATTTACAAAGGCCCCCTTTACCTATATTATAATATTATTAACATTTTCCACGCTTCATGTACACTCATAACAAGAATTTGAACATGAGTATAGATAATGATTAATGCGCCGCATAGCGATAAGCGACAGAACTATTTTATAATACTTTGTAATAAACTGCAGATTCTGTTCGGTTTTTGCTGCCAATTTGCCATCAGATTGTGCACTCCAGATCTTGCTTAGTTTTTGTCGACGATCTGATGTCATTCATGTTAACAAGCTTTGCATGGTTTCTGCCGCTAATTTACTGTGTAGTTATGTTAGCAAGCTTTGCTTGGTTCTTGCGGCAATCTGCCAGTTTAATCGGTAATAACAACTCTTGTACCAAATTTGTAGCTTTTTTGCTGACAATAATTTGTGGCAAGCACTTGGCAATATCTGTTAGAACAGACGTAGCTGACTGGGATACTACCTATTATATTGGATGATTGCATATGTTCGTGCCCGATTTTCATAGATGGCATTAAGTTACTGCATGGCGGAGTTCTATTGTTTTCGTGTGGTAATTGTTGCTTACACCGAATAGATGACGTTGTCTTATGTCAATTTAGCGTCAGACATTGTTCAGATAAGTCCATTTGTGCATAAGAGAAATCATTAAAAATGGAGAACAAAAGGTGCATTTGCGGCATGTAATGCTATATGAATTTCGGAAAGGCGTGAGTGTTGGGATTGCACAAAAAAATATTCAAAGCGTTTATTTGGACCGCGCTCCTGCTCTCCGAACAGTCAAAAAGTGGTTTGGCAGATTTCGAAATAATGATTTCAACATGGAGGATCAACCCCGCTCTGGACGGCCTTCTGGCATTGATGATGACATTGTGCATGCCTTAGTGGAAAGAAACCCAAGGATTACAACTGAGGATATTGCTGAGAGGCTGAACATCGATAATTCAACCGCTTTTCATCATTTAAAAAAGCTTGGATACATTTCCAAGCTTGATACGTGAGTGCCGCATCTCCTGACTGAAAGGAATAAGCTGCAGGAAAACTGCAGGAGTCGCAATGGGAAATTCTGCAACACCCGCCATATTCTCCAGATATTGCGCCTTCAGATTTTTATCTGTTCCGGTCTTTGCAGAATAGTTTAAATGGCAAGAATCTCAATTCCGAAGAAGCTGTCGAAAATCACCTTACACACTTTTTTCAAGAAAAATCAAGTTCTTTCTTCAAAAATGGAATCGACAAGCTTATAGATCGTTGGAAAACCATTGTAGAAAAGAATGGAGACTATATAATTGATTAATAAAAGTGTTATCTCTAAAATATAATCTATTGAAGTTTATATTTAAATCGGGCACGAACTTATGCAATCACCCAATACTATATCTATTTTATACATATGTTACATACATATGTTTAATGTACATATATTTAATATACAAATGTTTTTATACATATTACTTATTTTTGAAATTATACGTAATGTATTAAACGAATAAGATTCTTTAATTTTATTTTATTTTTCAAGTTAAAAGCTGTTATTTAAAAGCTGTTTTCAAAAGTTGTTAGGAAATAGAATCTAAAAATCGAAACTTTAATAAAATAAAATCCATG
Source organism: Polyergus mexicanus (assembly GCF_030449975.1). Classification (NCBI taxonomy): domain Eukaryota; kingdom Metazoa; phylum Arthropoda; class Insecta; order Hymenoptera; family Formicidae; genus Polyergus; species Polyergus mexicanus. The sequence continues at coordinate 3,613,715 of NW_027223326.1, read as the reverse complement.
TAAACATTTTCTAATTTTATCGCTCGCTAAACAGAATTTGATACTCTTATTTTTAAGAAATAGGAAACTGCTTCAACATTCAATGAATTCTTTTACAAAAAAAAATAAATTTTGTGTTTAAAGTGATGAGTATAAAATTTTCAATTTACAGAGCACTTTAAAAGCTAATTCTAAACTGTTATAACTGTTTTTTTTTTAAAGCGGTGCAATAAATAAAAGAGACTAGCTGAACAAGAGTAAATATTATTGGCATTTTTATTATTGAAAAGAATTATTAATATTTTAAAGAAATTATTTTAATTTTTAATAAAATTTTTATGGAAAATATGTTTTACAAATGTACTTTTTATTTAAACTTTTGCGTAATATTTAGAATTTCCACAAATAAAAAGTTCCCCCATGTTGATAATTATTATATGTAACTTTTACAGAAACACATAATTCTACTTTAAAATAAAATATTTTTTGTCTTTCTATAATATATTTTATATATATATATATATATATATATATATATATATATATATATTGTTGCGTCCGCGGATCGAAATCGATATAACTCGAATCCGCGTGACACAACCGACACTCGCGTACCGCAAGTAAATAATTAACACTCCTTTGAAAGAACGAAAGGAACTTTAATATAATAACACAGAACACTATTATAGAAGGAACACAGAACAATAACGGTTATCGTAATCTCGAATACGTCCGCCCGGAATGGCATCTGTCGCGAGACTCTAAGATAGCCGATCTCTCTTCAGATGAACGCCGTTGTTTAATAACAACCCTTAGCAACGTTCTCCCGGAGACGGGTACAGCAGATTCAGGAATAACGGTCACAGACCCGCAGGGACGCAACACTACTCCCCCTCTTCAAGATTGTCGTCCCGACAATCAATGGTAGAAGGGCTCTTCTAAATTAAATGGGTTGATCGTTGTCCTTCTCTTCCAAGGCGTTGACTCCAGGGTGCCTTAATGACTTCCTGCTCTACCCTGAGCTGCTGCTACAGGTTACCGAGCGCCATTATTTATCGGCCCCAACCACACACCCTCCAGGAATATACAGGATACTGCCATCGAACCCGCTTGACAAGAATATCCAATGTCGACTCCAGGGTACAAAAACGGTTTCCTGCCCTATCCTGAGCTGCTGCTGCAGGTTACCGAGCACCGTCAAAATCCAGAACCCAATCGACTTCGATAAATCTTGAAATTGCAGTAGCTGTCCCCCGTTCTTCGCCTGATTTCCGGAAATATCCAATGCTGCCGTATTTCCGCATCTCAACATAAGGGAGCGAATCTTCGGACAAGAGGGGGGTAACACCCGTGGACCCACCGTCCTTCTAAGAGGACACCTCAAGTCCCTGTCTCGGCATTCGCCCTTCGTCCCACGGGAAAACCACGGCCAAAAACCGGGGAGAGACAGAGTCTTCAATGATGGTCTTTGAAGAACAAATTTCGAATGAAGATTCTATAAAACATCTTCTTCAATTCCTTAAGAAAAAGAAACAGAAAGAAAATTAACAAATATCAAGTAACATAAACCATAAATCGGGTTTCGGATGTGATTTAAATCTGTCTTTCATGATACGAAGCTAATCGATCTAAATGAACTATTTTATTTCTATGCCTTCTAGACTTCCGGATACAATAAACAACATCATTAAGCTTCTTAATTATTTCATAAGGACCTTCCCAATTGCTTTGTAACTTGGGAGACCTACCAACAATCCTACGAGGATTAAACAACCAGACTTTCTGTCCACACTCAAAATGAATTTGACGAGCCTTTCGATCATAGTAAGCTTTTGCTCTTGAAGACTTCATATTTAAGCGTTGCCTAACCCTATCATGAATTCTATTCAATTTTTCTTTTAGTTCCGTCACATAACTTTCTTCCGAAACATCCAGTCCAACTTCTGGAGGACTACCACGAAGAAGATCTAAAGGTAGTTTCAAATCTCGACCAAAACATGATTCGGCTGGAGAAATTCCTGTAGTCTCGTGTTTGGCTGACCTATAAGCTAATAAACACATTCCTATCCAACGATCCCAATCTCGTTGATTTTCCGCAACAAACTTAGCCAAATAATTTATAATTGTTTGATGCTGTCGTTTGACCAAACCATTGGACTGAGGATGAAATGGAGTAGTTCTGGTCTTTTTAATTCCCAATAAACTTGACAATTCATGGAAAACACGAGAATCAAAATTTCTCCCTTGATCGGTGTGTAATTCTGAAGGTACACCGTATCTTGAAATTACTTGATTTACGAAGATTTCCGCAACAGTATTCGCCCTGAAATTCTTCAACGGAAAAGCTTCGACCCATTTGGTGAAACAATCAGAAACAACTAATAAGTATTTATTCCCTGTAGAAGATGTCGGAAATGGACCCAAAATATCCATTTGCATTCTCTCAAATGGAACTCCAGCGTTATAAATTCGTAATTCAGATTTTCCTTTATCAAAAGGTCCTTTTTTAGCAATACAAATGTGACAAGACCTGCACCAATTTTCAACGTCCTGCTTACAGGTGCCCCAATAAAATCGTTTTCGGATCTTTCCCAAGGTCTTGTTCACTCCGAGATGTCCACCAGAAGAAGAATCATGAGCTTCTTCCAAGATCTGCCGAATTCTCCTTTGTGGAACTACAATTTGAAAAAAACAGAAGTCTGTAAATTAGGAGATTCCCACTTCCTAAATAAAACACCATTTTTTAAAACGAGAGAATCCCACTGCGACCAATAAATTTTGGAAAACAAATTTTCTGAAACAATTTCCTGCCAAGAAGGACGCTGATCCTTTTCTTTTCCAAGTAAGATCTTCGCTATCGCTGGATCTTCTAATTGATCCTTCCTCCAATTTCCTAAATTTTCCAACCCAAAGACAATTCTTCCAACGAATTCCTCCTTTTTCAAATCAATTTTGTTGCAATAGTTGCAATTGATTTCTGCACAAGGGCGTCTCGATAATCCATCAGCGTTCCCATGAAGTTTCCCTTTTCGGTGAACAATTTCAAAATCATATTGCTGGATTCGCTCTAACCATCGCGCCATTTGTCCTTCTAGATTTTTGAATGACATCAACCACCGTAAAGAAATGTGATCAGTTCTAATCACAAATTTACGTCCGTATAAATAGTGATGAAATGACTTCAATGAATCTATAATAGCAAGTAACTCTCGTCGAGTTACACAATAATTCCTTTCTGATTTCCCCAACACACGACTATAATAAGCAATAACTTTTTCTGAGCCGTCCTGCATTTGAGATAACACTGCGCCAATACCATGGTTTGAGGCGTCAGTATCAAGAAAAAATTGACCTTCATTTCTGGGAAAAGATAAAATAGGAGAGGACATTAAATGTTTTTTTAATTCCTGAAAAGCTGATTCGCACTGTTTCGTCCACACAAACTTTGTCAAATTCTCGGTCAAAGAAAATAATGGCTTAGCTATTAAAGAAAATCCCTTCACAAATTTTCTATAATAAGAACAAAAACCCAAGAAACTACGTACCTGCTTCTTGGTGCGAGGAACTGGCCAATCCCTAACAGCAGAAATTTTCTCAGGATCCGTTGTCACTCCTCCTTCAGAGACAACATGACCGAGATATTTAATTTCCCTTTTGAAGAAAGAACACTTCTTCGGATTCAATTTTAAATTGGCAGAGCGCAAACGCAAGAAGACTTGCCTCAAATGGTCCAACATCTCCTCGAAATTTTTACCGAAGATAATTACATCATCTAAATACACCAGACAAATCTTGGATAATTTTCGTAAAACCTTTTCCATTAATCGCTCAAAAGTGGCAGGGGCATTGCAGAGTCCAAATGGCATACATGTAAACTGCCACAAGCCATCTCCAATTGAAAATGCTGTCTTCTCTTTATCTTCTGAACGAATTTTCACTTGCCAATATCCGCTCTTCAAATCTAACGAAGAAAACCAAGAGTTTCCGGATAACTGGTCAAGTATATCATCAATCCGAGGCATTGGATAGGAATCTTTTTTAGTCACGGTGTTTAATTTCCTGTAGTCGACACAGAATCTAATCGTCCCATCTTTCTTTTTCACCAAAACCGCAGGAGACGCCCATGGACTTTGTGATTCCTCAATTACTCCTTGACGTCTCATATCCTCAATAATCGTATCTACCTTTTCTCGCATTTGTAACGGAATTCGTCGGGGAGCCTGTTTAATTGGATTAGAATTGTTCACATTAATTTCATGCGCCTCCCCATTACAATTTCCAGCCACTATTTCCTCCGAAAATATATCCTGAAAATCTACCAAAAATCGAGCAAAAATATCCTTCTGTTTACTTGAAAAATCTTGAGATTCCTTTTGAAAGAGTTCTTTCAAAAATGGAGGAACTTCATTTGTACAATCTTCAATGCGTGAACATAAAAACTTTTCTTTTTTTTCCACACTAGGATTGCCAAAGATTGGCTCAAAAATGTTTTCCAAATTAACCATGGACAGAAAATCATTTCCCAATAAACAATCTTCAACTATATTAGCAACAAAAACCGGAAGTTCTACAGAACATTTTCCCAAGCTAATCATCACGATTACCTTGAATTTTACGGGGACTTCTTCCCCCGCGGGATATTTTAAATGAAAAGAATTATCAAGAGGGATTCGCCGCTTAGGCATTCTAACAAAATTACTCCTGATAAGAGATACATCCGAACCCGTATCAATTTTAAAATTACACAATTGTTCATCAATAAACCATTTAAAATTAAACAATTTCTTATTATTAGTGCCAGTATTATTGCTAACATTTTTACAATTACATAAATAACTCTGTAATTCTATTGGGGCTCCTTGTTCTCGCGTCGAACCTGCCCCGAACAGCTCGACAAAATTCAGTTTCCCCCTTTCTTTAGGAATGGACACTCCGCTCGAAAATGGCCTGAGCCTCCACATTGCCAACATTCTTTTACAAATGTTTTATTATTATTTGTGCCAGAACTTTTGTAAAAATTTTTATATTGTTCCTGTTTCTTTTCTTTAGCTTTATCGCCAGAATTTTCAGAACTTCTTTTATTGTCAAATTTGTTAAAATTATTTCTATTCCCGAAATCAAAATTCCTTCTTCTAGCGAAATTATTTTTATTATTATTATTGTTATTGCCAAAATTAAAATTATTATTCCGTCTTTCAAAATCACTTTCCTATATAACTTTCACCGCCATGGCCCTTTGTATGGCCATTTTCAAGGAGGTGATTCCCTCCAACTGCAGAGTCCTTCTCACAAATCTATTAGACAACGCGGTAACAAACTGCGCGCAAGCAATTTTATCTCGAACTTCGTGCGTACATTCGGGATATGCTAACTGTGAAAGCCGTTCAATTTCAGAGCCCAAGGTAGCTTCATCTTCCCCCAACTTTTGCTTTCTGTTTGTAAATTGGGAATAATATGACTGTGACAAAAATCCTTCCCCAAACCGCAATTCTAATTTGGATTTCAATTCCGCGTAATCGAGATTCTCAATATTAATGACATACTCTAATACCGCACGCGCCTTTCCTCTAAGACATGATACGAGAGCGACGCTTTTCGCAGCGTCACTCCACCTATTTGCTCGCGCGATTAACTCGAACTGTGAGAAGAACTCCCTTAGCGGAACAGTTCCGTCAAAAATATCCGGCTTTAATTTAAAGCCTAATTCCGTATTAATATTAATTGAATTACGCGCGTCTCTCTCAAAATTAGGCGTAACATTAGACATAAAATTTCTGTTCATAGGGCGACTTAGCTGGTTGTTATCATCCAGCAGACGAATCCTCTGCTCCATTCCACGTAACGCTTCGTCGCGTTGGCGCAGTTGTGCCTCAAATATAGCTCGCTGCTCATCGTGTTGGCGCAATTGCGTCTCAAAATCGGTTCGCTGCTGCAATCGCTCCTCGCGTAGCTCACGGATCTCACGCATCGCTGACTGAAGCGTAACCGTTTCCAATGATGGTCCCGATGTTGTAGCCGCCGTTGAAGTCAGACGACTTCTCTTTCTCGTCGTAACTCCTGCCGTCGGCGAATTTTCCTGTTCCATCTCCATTTTTATAGACGAAAAAACACACAATTCTCCAGAAAATTATCCACTCCGTTGTATCCCGGACGAGCCCCCAAAATGTTGCGTCCGCGGATCGAAATCGATATAACTCGAATCCGCGTGACACAACCGATACTCGCGTACCGCAAGTAAATAATTAACACTCCTTTGAAAGAACGAAAGGAACTTTAATATAATAATACAGAACACTATTATACAAGGAACACAGAACAATAACGGTTATCGTAATCTCGAATACGTCCGCCCTGAATGGCATCCGTCGCGAGACTCTAAGATGGCCGATCTCTCTTCAGATGAACGCCGTTGTTTAACAACAATCCTTAGCAACGTTCTCCCGGAGACGGGTACAGCAGATTCAGGAATAACGGTCACAGACCCGCAGGGACGCAACAATATATATATATATATATATATATATATATATATATATATATATATATATATATACAGGGTATCTTTAAAGTCTGACCCCACCTCTAGATCTCAGGAACGGCTTTAAATATGGAAAAATGTTTCAGACAAAAGTTGTAGGATATTGAAAGGGACACATGATAAAAATTATGGACCTGACCTTGAGTGACCTATTGAAGGTCAGGTGAAGCTCATCGGTGTTTTCTTAAATGGAACCCACCAATTTTGTATGTAATGTGTTTCTCCACATTTCGTTCACACACACACACACACACACACACACACACACACACACACACACACACACACACACACACACACACACACACACACACACACACACACACACACACACACACACACACTAGATTTAAAAAAAAGATAAATTTTATTTTTTTTATTTTTACTCATATAATATTTAATATTAAACATTTTGAGAACATCTCGACGAGGGATACAAGAATATGCAATAAAAAATGTGGGATTCAATTTAAAAAAACACCAATGAGCTTCACCTGACCTTCAATAGGTCACTCAAGATCAAGTCCATAATTTTTATCATGTGCCCCCTCAATATCCTAAAACTTTCGTCTAAAACATTTTTCCATACTTAAAGCCGTCTCCGAGATCCAGGAGTGGGGTCAGACTTTAGAGATACCCTATATATATAAAATTGGATCAAGTGCATTGCTTGAGGAGGGGACTATTTTGAGAAGGACTGTGTATCAGATAACGAATCGATCCAATTTTTTTTCCAGTGTAGGAAGCAGTCTTCAAAATCATTTTTCGTGAGTCTGTTTAGAGCACGCGTCATCCATTCCATCTCCGCTCATGATCCCAATGACGATCCGTCATGCCTTTTTTGATTTTGGGAAATAGAAAAAAGTCAGGGGTGTTCGATCTGACCTCCACCGATTTTTTTCTATTCCCCAAGATCAAGAAAGACATGAAAGATCGTCATTGGGGGTCACGAGCGGAGGTGGAATAGTTGACGCGTGTTCTAAACAGCTTCAGAGAATAATTTTGAAGACTACTTCTTGCAATAGAAAAAACATTACTTTAGAAAAGGACTATTTTAAAAGGGAGCGTGTATGGTATTAGATAACAAATAAGTATGTTCTGTAATTGTAATAAATATTTTCTATGAACTTAATTGTCAGTTCTCTATATATAAGGAAATGAACAGCATAAGAAGCCAAACGCAGTACTTGAGGCGCAGAAAACAATATTTATTGATTAACAATAATAGAAACTATAAATTGCAAACGTTTTGACCCTTTTCTTGGGTCATCTTCAGTATTATTTAACAGTTATACGATTAGAGTCTAAATGCAGTCGGCGGAATGCGTGCCGAATAAAGTATGATAAACATAGTATGATAAAAAAATACATTGAGTAACGGTACGTGAATAAAAATAGCAGCAATGTCAATTGGTCAATTATAAAAACAAATAGTAATACGAGAAAAAATAAATATTTAACATGAGAAAAATTGTCTCTAATGTCATTTCAAAATTATAACTGAGTTTACTATGCAATGGTCTTATCTCAGTAACATTTCAAAGGTATTAAGTTAAGTGCTTCTTAAAATGTCATCAAAACAAGATCGACATAATGACACTCATCATAATCAGAATCATGCAGTTCTTAATTTGAGTGTGATAAGTTGAGGCTCCACATAACACCTGCGTCATCGATTCCGTTATTATTACAAAGAATGGTTTCAGACATATATATATAGACTCAATCCTTTTTTGTTACATTTCGATCATTCAACTGGGAATCAAACAACTTTGAGATGCACTGTTGCATTTCCATCGTGTGCGCGTGTGCCTGTGCGTGCATGCTAAGTAACTATAACAATGACGGAATTACAAGCAATGTCCCAGACAGCACAAAACATCCTCAGGATCATCCTGAATATGTCCAGGACGGTTCAGGACATTTGTAGGATGTTTTAAGATATTATTATAAATATATTTATAAAAGTTTAATATGCATACATAATTATTTTTAGTTGTGTCGGCTATTTTATATAATTTAGAAATCTTAAGTATTATAATAAGTATTAATGTCCTATAAATGTCCACTGGATAACCCTTGGATGTCTGTAGGATATATCTGCCCTGTCTATTATATTGGATGTCTTTTGGATTTCCAGAGGACATATACATGTGCAATTAATTGTTAACGTTAATTTCGTTTAATATTAATAATTGAGTTTGATGCGCACATTTTCATATATCCAAAATTATTATTTATTTAATATTTCATGAAAAATGTTACTGTTCGCAACATTCCAAAAACTTTACAAACAATAGTATTCAACCGCTAGTTTGTTTGTTTACCGCTATGCGACACGCGAACTCGTATTTGAGATTTGGTCATGAGAATTATATAAAGCTTGCAAAGAGCAACTGACAGGAAATTACAAATGTAATTATTTTCTATCAGTTCACAATATCTGATGCTATGCCAACATAGGGAATTCAGATATTGGATTGTTTAGAAAATATTACACAACTCAAACCCGGGAGCTAAACTTAAAATATTCATGTACAGCACGAAAGCCTCAAATATTAAAGAACGGTGAACTATTTTTAATATTAGATTTTTAATATTGGCAGTAAATAACAAAACATAATTTTAATTTATATTGACATTTTAAAATTTGCTCCTTGAAACATACAAAAAATATCCCTAACATATCCTATAAAAATCCTTAGCATGTTCCACAGGATCTCCCTGGATTCTCCAGAGGTTAACATACGGCTATCATTTACTCTTCCTCAGGACATCCAGAGGAGATCTGAGGATTACAATGGGATATCCTGAGGATATCCTATATGTATGTCCTGGATGCCCTTTGGACGTCCTAAGGACATCCTTGTGCTGTCTGGGGTGTTACTTCTTAACCCTGAATGGAAATATCCATTTGTCTAATATGTATTATTGCTCATATGAAAATCTACATATTGATTAAGAGAAATTGAACAACAATAGTTTATTAATGTGTGATGCAATGTGTGATGCGATGTCTTACTTTCTTAAAGAGGAACTGTATGGGTCAGCTATGTATATGTCAAAGGTTAATAAATCTAATACATTTCAAGATATTTATGAATTTGACATTACGCAAAACACACTTTTAATCTTTTACAATATATAATTAATAATTATTTGTAAGTTAAAGTAAAGATTTGCCTTAAAATATAATTTAATCTCAAAATCGTAAATATTATCTTATATCAAACTAACTTTTTATAGTGTATTACAAAAATGTACTATACTAAAAAAATTTTATAGTGACTGTATACACATACACAAAAATTCATGAAAATAAAATTTTATTTCTATAGTGCAAATCTTTATTTTATCTCACAAATTAATTATTAAGTTTATATTTTAAAAAGGTAAAAATGCTTTCCACTATGTCAAATTCATAAATCTCGAAATGAATTAGATTTATTAATTTTTGACGTAGCTGATCGATGCAGTTTTTCCTTAAACTGAATTGATGAAAATGTCCCTGGTTGAAACAGTGATACAGAGAGAGAGATTTCACCGAAAAGCAGTGAGTATTTTACAGGGTTGGGAAGTAACGCGTTACTTGTAACGCCGTTACAGTTACTTTTTTTCGGTAACTGTAACGGTAATGGCGTTACAAATTTTATTTGTAACGGAAAAAGTAACTTCGTTACATTTTTCGGTAACGAGTAACAAATTTAACAGTTACTTTTATCGTTACTTTTTTCAAATTTTTTGATTTATTTAAGATATTATTCTTGCTATTGTGCGTGATAAAATTTTTATCTTAACCGTAAAGCCGTAAGCAAATCGACCAATTAGCATTCTTATTATGTTGTAAAAATGCTTGAATGTGATTGATCAACTTATGGCTCTTGCAGACCAGTGCGATGACGCGACGCGCGATATCCAATGAGAGCTTTATCTTTTCGGAAAAGCAGAGCTCTCATTTACTACCAGTTCTAAGTACCTTGCAACGAAAATTAGAAAATCTCAATAAATCTGACCTTATAGATTGCCATTCATTAGTTGAAGCTATTCAGCAAGATTTAAATAAAAGGTAACTTATTAATTTGATTAATACATATGTTATTTAATTTTAAATAAGGATTTAATTGAAAAATATTATTTTATTTTAAACTATTGATTCAAAAGTATTAATTTCAATAAAACAAACAATGTCGCTTAATTTACTATATTTGATTTTAGATTTCTTACAATATTTGAAACAAAAGAATTAATAATAGCAGCATGTTTACATCCAAAATTTAAGTTAAACTGGTTAACCGGAGAAAAAAGAAAACGTGCTGAAAATTACTTGGAGGATTTATTGGGAATCCGATCAACTGAAAATTCTTCAAAAGCTGGAAAATCTGATGATCACGATGATTTTTTCATTTTTGAGCAAAAAACGGTGCAAAATGAATCTGAACAAGAAGAATTGCAACGGTTTTTAAAATCAAATAATTGTAATATAGAAATGTTAAACGACTATCCAAAACTTAAAAAACTTTTTATTAAATATAATACAGCTCTACCAAGCAGTGCATCTGTAGAAAGAATGTTTAGCATTGGTGGCTCTGTATTAATAAAGAGGGCATTTAAATGATGATACTATGGAGCAACAAATTTTATTAAAAATTAATGAAGAATTTCGATAAAATTTAATCATTTATTTTGTAATAAACCTTGAATGAAATCTTACTTACAATTTTTTAAAAGTTTTTCTTATGCAAAATAATTTATTAGTTTGTATTGTAAAAAAGTAACGGAAATTGTAACGACTCGTTACTTTTTAGTAACTGTAACGGTAACAAGTTACTTTTTAAAATTAGTAACGAGTAACGGTAACGAGTTACTTTTTAGAAAAAATAACGGTAACGGTAACGAGTTACTTTTATAAAGTAACTTTCCCAACCCTGGTATTTTATTGATTATCAATGAAAAGACTTACTTTCTCTCTGTGTCCGTTTTATATCTAACTGATTACAGCAGTAAGATTTCATTGAAAAATCAATAATAATTGTATATATATATATATATATACATATATATACATATTGTTAATTATATATGTATTTATTGTATATTAGCTAGATATAGTTTTTTCTATTTTGCAGCACTAATTTTTGAGAGAAGTCTCCAAATATACATATCTATGATAAAACAGACATAATTAGTATTTACAAATATATATTTACAAATTCAGAATTATATTAATATGTATATACTATATAATATACATATGTATATACATATTGCACTTTTTTACTTTTAAGATGTGATACTCATAAGAAATGTACAAGATTCTTGGTCAAACATAAATAATCTTTTAGTAAAATATTAACAAAATATATATATATATATATATATATATATATATATATTGTATATATATATATATATATATATATTGTATATATATATATATAATCTCCTATATATTATTATAAAACATATTTTAAAATATCACTGATTGAGAAAAAAACAACTATTATTAAGTTATTCTTTCTGCAATGTTATGCTTATAACTGACAATGAGTTAAAATTTTGTTACTGTGAAATATAAAAATTTTACTCGAATTTGAGTTGATTATTACAGAATGTGCCATAAATATTCGACACACAGTGTGGCTATAGAATGATAATGGTCAATCCGTTATATAATACTAAAATGCACTTTAACTATAATATAAAATGCACTTATTATTAATGAAATTTTTCGATAGATAGAACATGGGGAACTAATTTTTAAGTCATTTCATTTTCTCTACTTGATCTTGAATCTACTCGATTTTTTCCTGGAAAAGAGAAACATGATCAAGAAATACCGATGACACTGGAAAATATATGAGGCAACGGATTGTGACAACATATACTACTACAATAAACACAAAAATAAGACAGACATATAAGAAGTTCAAATATTAAAATGTTGTATCAATAGAAATAGTCATTATTATAACATACACATAGCAATTCATAAAATAAAATAATGTAAACTTCATATTTCTTCTATGTTTCCATATAATATGTTACCTTCGTTAACTGAATTCGCAGTTGCAAGACAAATTAAGCTTCGTAATTGCTAACTTAAAAGTTGGAAATTAGTTTCAAAAGTTGGAAATTAGTTTTAAGATGTACGTATCTTGATATTTCTTTTTATAAATATACGATTCTATAACATTTTACAATAAATTTTTATTTCATTTAGCAATAAAAAATATATACACTAAAACGATGTTTTTTTGTACAATATTTTTTCGAGAGATGAAATGTGTACATTAAAAAAACTATTTTGTATAATGAAATTTTCTAGACCAGTGCATCAATTTCGCGCCTTTTTAGACAAGATTCCGATAATTTTGGCCCCACATTTGGATTGTGTGAATACCGAAGGAATTTTTAGCGGGCAATACGAGAAAAATACTTAAAAAATTCCATCATTGTTTATTGAAAAGTTATTAATGAAAAAATTTCCACGAATTATATGTAATTTTTAAACATAATTTATTTATTTATATGTAATAAATCAAATGCATGTGCAGCGGAGGAGTTCTGCCTGTCCTTCTGCACTCCCGCTCCAAAAAAGAACTAATCTAACCTAATCCATTTCAAGGGTGAATTTTTATTTTAAGTAATAATTCCTTCGGATATAGATTGAGTCAGGTTAGCTCTTTTCGGGATGGAAGTGCAAGGCTTTATCTGATGGGTAAGCGGCTTTACCTCTCTACCGCTCACGCGTTCGATTTACTACACATAAATGAATGTGCTAAGGTACGTTCTATTAAATATTGATACGCTGTATTAGATCCCAGTAAATTTGCGCTAGATTGTCGCTAACTGGCTCGATCAAATATCCTTTATAATTATTTTAGGTAAATATGCATATTAGCGCCGACCTCACCGATTTCAATGATCTTGACACAGGACATGTCTCTAAATAACTTGCAAAAAATTTTAGGCGTCGCTCGTTGTTTATTACAAAGTAATTAACAATCGAAGATAGTGACCGACCGATACTTGTAACATAAGACTGTATACAGGGTGTTAGAAAAGTCTGAAAAGGGTCAAATATCTCGAAAACGAAACTTTTCTGAGAAAAATGTTTCAAACCAAAGTTGTAAGGTTTTAAAAGTTCTATTCAATGATCATATCCGTTTGATCTTGAGTGAAGGCGAGATGAACGCCAATATGATTTTTTTTTTAATGGAACACCCCATTTTTTATGCCACAGTATTAAAGATGACAGCGAGATGTTTTCAAAACACTACTTGATGATCTGTTTTTGTTGAGAATTGTCTGAGTTATGAGTTTTAGAATTTGGCTGGTGCCGCCAGCATTAGTATTATCCAAGATGTGCCGCGTGGAGGTTGCATAGTCGGACCTTACACCCCTGTCTGTATCTGTGTGTGTGTGCGCGCGCGTGCGCGTGTGTCTGTGTGCGTGTGTGTATGTGCGTGTGCGTGTGCGTGTGCGTGTGTGTGCGTATGCGTGTGCGTGTGTGTATGTGCATGTGTGTGCGTATGCGTGTGAGTGTGCGTGTGCATATGTGGCTGTGTGTGTGTGTGTGTCAGCAGAGATAAGGACCCCGCGGTTCGTCACTCCCGCAGTATTTAATGACTCCAAACCCTCTCTGCTGTGTGTGTGAGTGTGTGTGTGTAGATGGGTTTTTACTGAATTAAGTGTTCAAATTGTCTTCCGTCTGCTGCATGATAATGACCTAATCTAAGTAAAATTTATTTAAAATGTTTCGTCTCATTTCTGGTGAGATAAGATTTACTTGGTGCAGTATGCATTCCCTAAGGTCTGCCAAGTTAGCAGGTTTCGTTGTAAACACATTGTTTTTAACATACCCCCATAAAAAGTAGTTCAATGGAGAAAGATCTGGTGATATAGAGGGCCACTCTATTTCTCCACGTCTTCCTATCTATCGGTTTGGGAAAGTATCAGTTAAAAATTGACGCATTACTACTGCATAGCGTGGCGGTGCACCATCTTATTGAAACCAAATATTTTGTATATGTCCGTCAAACAAATTGTCAATAGCAGGAACTATTTGATTTCGCAATAATTGTAGATAAGTGTTCGGATTTAAATTTTCTTCGATAAAGAAGGGCCCGATAATACTACGTTCGCAAAAACCCGCCAACACGTTCAGTTTTTAGGGATACTGTGTGTGGAGATCACGCATCCAGTGAGGATTTTCGTCACTCCAATAGCGGCAATTCTGACGATTTACCATTTCATTTAATTCGAAAGAAGCTTCATCGGAAAAAATATTATCAAGAAAAGTGTTATCATTATCGCATCGAGGATCATTTCATCGCAAAACTCATTTCTTCTATCGAAATCACATTCCGCTAGCTCCTGAGTAAATTTTATTTTAAAAGGATGCCATTTTTCTTTCATTATAATTTTATGAATGGAAAATGTACTAATTTCAATCGCCTATGCTACCTTATCGAAGAATGAGGATTTTCTACAAATGATTGCATCACATCCAAACTTTTATCGAAATGTGTCGTTGATTTTGATCTACTACTCCGCGGGCGGTCCTTGACAGATCCCGTTTCTTCAAATCGTCTGACAGTTTTTTGAACTGTAGACTTCGAAATTGGTTCACGATCTGCATAAGTATCATTAAACAAAGTTGCTTCTTGTTCGAAGGACCTAACGCGGTAATCATATCCTCGCATCATCAATATTGTAATTCTTTTCTTTTTAGTCAATACCATGTTAGCGACTACCGAAGCCAATTTCTTACTTTGCAAAAGAAATTACTTTGACTTGATGTACTACAAACTTTGTTACTTGTATGACAAATACGATCTAGTATCAAGCATCTAATAAATTTTCGTCGATAAAAAAGGGTCCGATAACCAAAAACCTATCGACATGTTTTTTTGGGGATACTACATGTGGAGATCACATGTGCTTATTGAAATCTTCTTTGCTACACACACACGCACACACACATAGACACACACACAGCACACACGCGCGCACACACACGCACACAGATACACACAGGGATGTAAGGTCCGACCATGCAATCTCCACGCGGTACATCCTGGATAATACTAATGCTGGCGGTAAATTCTAAAGCTCATAACTCAAATAATTCTCAACTAAAATAGGTCATCAAGTAGTGTCCTGGAAACGCTCGCTGTCATCTTTAATATTGTGTCATAAAAAATAGGGTGTCCCATTCAAAAAAATCATGTTGGCCTTCACCTTGCCTTGACGCCTCTACTCAAGGTCAAACGGATACGATCATAGAATAGGACTTTTAAAACCCTACAATTTTGGTTGGAAACATTTTTCTCCGAAAAGTTTCATTTTTGAGATATTTGACCATTTTTAGATTTTTCTAACACCCTGTATATTTCGGCATGCATTACCAAGATTATATTTTAAAGATAGAGAAAAAATGATACAAAATTGAATTATCAATTAAAGATGATTATATATTTCATTTAAGTTATTCAGATATCGGATGCGAAGTGAGGTTCCACATGGGTTTACAACTTTCCACGCGGAGCGAGGTTCAGCGCAAACCTATGTGTCTAGCTTTTCGATAATGGAGCCCCCCCGCAGGGGGGGCAGAACATACTGCCTCCATGTATATACTTTTTAATGAGAAGTGAAACTTTACATGGGTAACTTCTCACGCAAAGTGAGTTTCAACTCATGTACAACCTATATAAAATCTCGCTTTGCTTTAAAAAATATAGGCGTACACACAGTGAGTTCCACCCTCCCTTCCTCTGCGGGAGGCTTCACTATCAAAAAACTAGACACATAGGTTTGCGTTGAACCTCGCTTCGCGTGGAAAGTTGTAAACCCATGTGAAACCTTTCTTCGCATTAAAAAGTGTATGCATAGAACAGTGGATTCCACCCTTCCCCCCTCCTACGGGCCAGCTCCATTTCCGGAAGAAATAACCTAACCCAAATCTATTTTTGATTTAAAACTAAAATTGGTTTGGGTTAAGTTATATCTTCCGGAGCTCCCTCGTAAGGTGGGGCGGATCACAACCGCCACTTTTTTTGCGATATGAACTGAACTTAGTTTTGCACTCAAAGTTGCAAATGCATTTAAAATCGTATTTCGCTTTGCGTGAAAAGTCATAAACTTAAATTGTTAATAACTTTGTAATAAACAACGAGCGACGACTTAAATTTTTTGCAAGTTACTTAGAGTCATGTTCTTGACAACATATGTCAAGGTCATTGAAATCGGTGAGGTCAGCTCTAATATGCATATTTACCTTATTTTATAAAATTTTTTTGTAAGGTTTACGAAAAGATTGTAGTTTATCGAACACTTTGATTTGTACATAGGGGAAAGTAGGGCGGGGGGGGGGGTAAAACCGAGCAGGTGGGTCAAATCGGGTACCTCTGTTTCTTCGTGTAAGTATTACTATCCTTGACTAACTCCTGTTATTAGTTGTAAATTGATGCCATCATTATTTTGAGATGAACCGTGCCCACGTGCACGTGATATTTCTTTTTTGAGAGAAGTTCAAAATTTTCTGGTCAAGAAGATCGATATCGGAGCAACAATCGAATCATTATGGACCTTTTCTATACAAAGCATCTGCTTCGGTAAATGCAGCATTGCATTCATATTAGAAAGTATATCGCATTAGATTTGATTGTCACTTTGTACGCCGGACTATACAGCCGTTGTGTTTGTTATTTCTTCGTGTTTGGGGCAAAACCAGGTACCTATACATCTCATGTAATGAAAAGAGGAAAAGCTGCTATTCTGACTTTGTCTCTCTACAAAAAACAGTTGGAAACAAAAACTACCATTCAAAAAGAAACCATTAAAAAAAAGTTTTGTGACGCCTCTAAAATTAAAAAATTAAATACACGGAAAATAAACTTTTCACTATCATAGCTAATCATGGTTTGCAAAATAAATTTCTAAACTGCAGCAAAACAGTTTGCTATTGCATCTAATAAACAGGTATCACAACTAAGATATTCGCTGTCCATATATTACGACTGAAATCTAATTACCACACGCAGTTTTTAGCTACGGCAGCTAATTTCTTTTTCCGTGTAAGAAAGTTCTGCAGCAAAGTAGAACAAAAAGATACTTTTATTTGTGATTTTTGTCAATAGAAAACATTTTTGTATTGTATTTTAATTAAAATAAATCTAGATTTTATAATTGCACCATGTTTTACATGTTTCGAAATGGGTCCTGGTTTTATCCTATCGGGGTAGGACAAAACCGAGTATTTTGACTTCTCCAAAAAATCTTGTTATCTTTGGTAAACAAATATTTTTTTTCAACATTTTTTTCAACCTTATTTTCTCATAGTTTGAGATCCACTAAAGACCACTGACAATCAGCAAAATTTTGTTTACTGTCTGATTTTGTGTAAGAAGACAAATTTAAAAAAGTAACCGGTTTTACCCTATTTTTCGCTATAACATAATGAATAGAAAACCATATATGCTTTGATTCACATTGCGGACTTTTTTTTATTTCTAAGATATATATCATTTTTTAATTTTCTACTTTTTAAACTTATAAAACATTTTAAATGTAATATATGTAAATAATTCAATTATCAGTTTTAATAACTTTGACCTTCACATATCATGTTCGATATGTTAGTATTTTCAGTGTTTTTTACAAGTTTTGTTGATTCAATTTCATAAATTTGCAACACTTTATCTAAAACAAAAATTATACGTACAATAGAAGAAAATAAACTTTTAACTTATACGGTAAACAATATATGTTATTGTTTTACTTTATTGCAAAGTATATACAGGGGCGGGTAAAGTGCTCCGCACCCTCTCTCTGCACCCCACCCGAAAAATTCTAATCTAATTCAAACCTAATTTTTATTTAAAAACAAAAATTAATTTAAGTTTCTTTTGGAGTGGAGGTACAAAAAAAGAGGCGGAGCTCCTTTTTTGCTCAAGCATGTACTTTACACTAAAGTAGAACAATAAAATGCAAATACTTTTTACACTCAAAAACTCGTGTTTTGATGGCCAGCTAGATTAGATCCATTTTTTTTTTTTTGATCAGCAAGTGCCGATCAAATGAGTAGAAGAAAAAGAAGAAAGTCTGTATAGTCGCATGTCGAAAGTTGTTTAAGAACTAGCAGAAATAGGTAAAATCTGTTGACGATAGTGTAACAGTCATATTGAAAACAAAAGTGGTAGCACACAAACAAAAAATGTCAACAAAGGGAATGATAAATAATAGACAATACGAAAAACTAGATATAATGAGGAAGAAAAATGTAATATTTTAAAGTCTCATATTTAAGAAACTAGAAAAACCTGCAATGTGATTCAAAGTGCACATGATTAGGGATCTACCCGTTATAATATATGTGAATCAAAGTGACCGGTGAGATGTAATCTTCTCGCAAGGTTTATTAAATTCGTAAGCCAATAATCGGAAACAATAAATTTATGATGCAAACAACCCTTATCTTCTGTATAATGTTCTTCATATTATTCTTAACTGAAATAAAAGTAAGACCGACCTATTTAAGAACTGCCATAAGACAAGGATAGATATAAGAATGTTAAGTTTACTATTTCTCAATTTTAGATGTACTATTTTTCAACTTTATTCTATTAAATTGGTAAACACTCTTATTCTTTTACTTTACGTAAAATGCACTTAAAGAAATAAAACCAAAAAATAATAATTTAATTATGTACAGATTATGTCCAATATGACTAAAAATATCCTATAAATCCGAATTTAAAGAGTTATTTATATTGTATTTTACTTTATTTACATAAATTACACATCATACATCAACAATCTTGCAAGTATAATCAAAAATAAATTCAAGGCTCTAATATAATATATATGTATAACGCAATAGCAAAAAACGGGCAAATAAATTAAAAAAAAAAAATAAAACAGAATCTTCATAAAAATCCTTTAATTAAACGTTTCGAACTGTCTTCAGTAACTGTTAACAACAAATAAATACAGATTAAATATGGAAATAGTGGTAAAAAAGGAAAAAGTAATGCGTATATATATGATGGTAAAGAATCTGTCCCGAGCTCTATATAATAACTTTCAAACCAAGAAATAAACAAGATGTGTCGGCTAAGCGATTCCAATCAGTAAGAATCGATACTAATTCAATAATGTAAAGAACACAAGAAAGTCATCATGCAACTGAAAATCATCATAAAACTGAAGTCATCATAAAACTGGAGGAATAATATCTGTGTGTGCGAAGCTAGCATATCATTTCGTGGAAAAACATAAATGATTAAGAGTTCTGGCATTGTTTTCAATAGTTCTAAAGTGCTTGATAGTTTAAACAAATAGTTCTGACGATTAAACCAAAGAAAATGCCTCAGGACAAACTGATATGCCAACTTCACGCAGCATATCACTTTGTCCTACGACATTTTCCTTATCAATAATTGTTCAAATTTAAAAGATTTATAGTTCTACATGAGTTCTAAGAAGAGGTCTGCCTTCTAAAAGTAAAAAATATTCATAAAATGAAATAAAACAATTTTTCCCCCGAAAACTCGTATTTTCGAGTCTAGAGGTGATATGCTGGCCGTATTTCGAGAGTTTTGATTATTATAAAATAGTTATCGTGTAGTTCTGGGCATGTACATTGCTTTTTCAAAGAGTTCTGATGAAGGAAATAATTTGAAAATTTTTTAAATAATTATTTTACCCGAAAAATTCGTATTTTTGAGCATAGAGGTGATATGCTGACTGTATTTTGAGAGTTCTGATTATTATAAAATAGTTCTCGTGTAGTTCTGGGCATGTACATTGCTTTTCCAAAGAGTTCTAAAGAAGGAAATAATTAGAAAATTTTTAAAACAATTATTTTACCCGAAAAACTCGTATTTTTGAGTATAGAGGTGATATGCTGATTGTATTTCGAGAGTTCTAATTATTATAAAATAGTTCTTGTGTAGTTCTGGGCACGTACATTGCTTTTCCAACGAGTTCTGATGAAGGAAATAATTTGAAAATTTTTTAAATAATTATTTTACCCGAAAAATTCGTATTTTTGAGCATAGAGGTGATATGCTGACTGTATTTTGAGAGTTCTGATTATTATAAAATAGTTCTCGTGTAGTTCTGGGCATGTACATTGCTTTTCCAAAGAGTTCTAAAGAAGGAAATAATTAGAAAATTTTTAAAACAATTATTTTACCCGAAAAACTCGTATTTTTGAGTGTAGAGGTGATATGCTGACTGTATTTCGAGAGTTCTGATTATTATAAAATAGTTCTTGTGTAGTTCTGGGCATGTACATTGCTTTTCCAACGAGTTCTGATGAAAGAAATAATTAGAAAATTTTTTAAATAATTATTTTACCCGTAAAACTCGTATTTTTGAGTATAGAGGTGATATGCTGACTGTATTTTGAGAATTCTGATTATTATAAAATAGTTCTCGTGTAGTTCTGGGCATATACATTGCTTTTCCAAAGAGTTCTGATGGAGGAAATAATTAGAAAATTTTTTAAACAATTATTTTATCCGTAAAAAGTTTATCTCGTTCTTTGCGTAACCCGGAACCAACGACGTGGACGTGACGAGATTATGGTTCTTTTTGTTTTTTTCCAATATATTTTGTATGTATTCAGAACTAAAACATCTCAAATAATTGAAAATAATAAAAGCTAATAATATGAAATTATATATACCATATATTATATGAGAATATTATAATTATAATATTATAGTAATAATAAGAAATATATTCAAGTTTAAGTTTCTTTCTAATTAGAGGTATGTAATATAAAAGAAAGATTAGAATTTAATGTCTAATTATAGAAATAAAATTTTTTTTCAAATATATATGATAATATAAATTATAAAACGTACATAAAATGTACACGAAACTTTTATACAAAACGTTCTGTTTTTATGTAAATTAAAAATTAAAAGAAAAACTAACAAGAAAAATAAACAAGAAAATAAATTTTGAAATCAAATAACTTAAAATAATTTTTGAAAAGAATCAATTTTTTTATTTTATTTGCGCATATATAAGCACGTGTGGCGCAATCATGTACTTTGTAAATGCCACTTGACTTCTTTTGGGTTTTAAATCATCATATTCGTACTAGGTAACACCTGTATGTATCAGGGCGGTATAATGGCTCATATTGTTTAAATAATTAACAATTCCTCTAAGCACATATTTGTTATTGCTAATTGTGATATTTCGTGCAATGTTTTCTAAAATATAACTTTTAGGTTCTAATCCAATATTCTTCAAGTAATTAGGATCTGTTAAGATGCTTGTATCGATTATAATTTGTGGACCGTACTCTTCAATAATTTTGCATGAATTTTTACATTTTATACAAGTTTGTTTCAAAACACTTGTATCGTTAATTGCGTCTTGAAGATATTGCAGTCCTTTATTTAAAAGTATATGTACATTAACGCTTATAACTGCAAATTTCTTCTCGTTAGTATAATGACAGTTCGATGTGTTCGTCTCTTATGCAACGATGCCGCTATAATCGGACCTCGGTAGCAGGAGTGGAGGGGATCGTTGCCAAGATACGCTATACGCTACGTACCATCTTCACTTGTCATAACTCGTCGTCACTTGTCGTAGCTTGGTGTACGTAGCGTAATCTCGGCAACGATCCACTCCACTCCTGCTACCGAGGTCCGACTCTAGCGGCATCACTGCATAGGAGACGGACATATCGAACTGTCATTTATTCTTGCGAGCTCCTGTCTCGATTCCAGAAGAGTACTTTGTACACGATATTTTCTGAGATATTCGGCATAGTCTTAACTGAGAGAGAACAGCATAGCACTTTGATACAATTCAGCATTATTTTTCTATCCAAAGTTTTTCTTATTTTCTTTTTCTTCATATTGACATGTATAAACAGCAGTTACAATATTAAGTTTTTCTTATATTTATTAATAATCTTTATTGTTCCTCTTGGGGTTACAAAACATTTACAATCATACAAAAAACATACAAAAAAAACAACGCAATACATCCTTTTAATTATACAATACACGCTTAATCTATCTCGCATTCTTAACCTAAACTCCTTAACCTACCTACCTAACACACACACTCGCAACTACGCTGTCTTAACTCTACTTACTCCTATGGACTTCCGTTTCCGTTCTCCACGTCACACTCTGCCTCATCTACTCCCTCACTCTTCCACTCATTCTTTCCTTCCCCCCTCTACTCTTCCAACTCTCTCATCCACCTCTCCCCCTCCCCCTCCTCCCCTAATACCATCCCCACATTTTCTTGCCACACACCTTCCTTCCCCCAATCCGTGCATTCCTCCCAAACATGTTCTCATGACTCCAACTCCCTCTCGCATTCCCTGCATTTCCTTCCCTTTTCCTCTTCCCAATATCTCCCTTCCCTCATCCCATTCCCTAGTCTAAATCTTGCTACCCTTTGCCATCTGCTTTCCCCCCATCCTTTTTTGAAATACCCTGGCACCCCCTACCCTTTCACCCACTTATACCACCTATTATATGTCGACCTCCATATCCTCTTCCATCTTTCCTCTTTCTGCAACTTTCTTTCTCTTTCAATCACCTCCTCACCTCTTAGTTGCCCCATCTTCCTCAATTCTATAACCTCTT
This sequence comes from Polyergus mexicanus, assembly GCF_030449975.1. Lineage (NCBI taxonomy): Eukaryota > Metazoa > Arthropoda > Insecta > Hymenoptera > Formicidae > Polyergus > Polyergus mexicanus. The sequence goes on along the minus strand of NW_027223326.1, from coordinate 3,590,564 downwards.
CCATTTTCCACCCTCTTTCCTCTATAAATCCCCTCCTCTCCTCCTCCCAGCTTTTCGCCTCTTTTCCCTTCCTAATCCTTTTCTTCATTTCTTCCCAACACTTTCTAGCCAGCTCTCCCCCCTTACCCTCCTCCAATTTCTTTTCAAAATTCCACGCTCTCATGCCCGCCCTCCCCTTCAACAAATCCCTCTGCAATTCTTCCCTTACCATATATCCCGGCGTATACCTTTCCATCCTTAACACCCACTTCAAATACTTGTCCTGCAATTTTTCTACCCTTTCCCTCTCCTTCCAACCCCACACCTCCACCCCATAACTTACCACCGACCATACTAGCTTATCAAACAACCAAACTCTTTTTCCCCAATCCCCACCAAACCTCCTTTTTCCCAACCCCCACACCTGACCTAACAACGCTGCTCCCTTCCTAACCCTTTCCCTTACATGTGCATCCTGTTTTCCATTCGACCTCACCGTATACCCCAAATACTTAAAGTCCCGCACCTCCTCCAACACTTTTCCCTCCCACAACCATTTTATTTTCTTCCATCTCTCTCCTCCCTTCCTACATCTCATTACTTTAGTCTTTGCCACATTCACCTCCAAACCCTTCCTGTCCATATATCTTTCCAACTTTCCTAACATCCCCTTCATTCCTTTTTCATCCTCCGCCAACAACACTATGTCATCCGCATATGCCAGTGAGTACACTTTCTCTCCCCCCAGCCTGACCCCACCTCACTCTCCCCTCCTCAATTCGTCATCCATGTCTGCCAACAACAACGTAAACAAACATGGACTCAACGGGCAACCCTGTCTCACCCCCCTCACTGTCCAAAACCCTTTCCCCTCTCTTTCCCCCACCCTTTTTACCGTCTCCCTCAATACCTCCTCACACCTCTCAATCAGATCCTCCCTTACTCCCCTCGCCCTCATCGCCTGTATTAAGACCCCTCTATCCACCGAATCAAAACCTGCCATCAAGTCCAAAAACATCGCCACCATTTCACCTCCTTTCTCCCCCATCTACCTATTAATCAAATAATTGAGCACATATATGTTGTCTATCGTCCCTACTCCCTTTCTAAACCCCGCTGACTTGCCGGTAATAAACCCTTCCCTTCCACCTCATTCCTCAACCTTTCCGCCGATATCGCTACATAAACCTTATACCCTGTCTGGGTTAACGTTACCCCTCTATATTCCTCTACCCTATCCTCCTCCCCTTTTTTAACATCGCACTATTATCCCCTCCCTCCATTCTCTTGGCCACAATTCCCCTTTCCAAATCCTTCTACCCACTTCCTCCATCTCTTCTCCTCCATATTTCCATAGAAGATTACCTCATTCGGTAATCCATCCCCTCCCGCCGCTTTGCCATCCTTTAATTTTCTTATCACTTTTCCAACCTCCTCCCTTCTGATTTCCTCCTCTTCATCCTCCCTCATCCCCCTTCCTGCTCCCCTTATTACCCTCCATTCCACTCCTCCCAATAGCCCTCTAAAATAACCATCCCATTCCTCCATTTCTATCCTCTCATTCACTCTCTTCTTGTTCCTTCTTTCCCTATTTATTATCTTCCAAATCTGCCCTTCCGTTTTCACCTCCCTCACCTCTCTCTCCCATCTCTCAACTTCCTTCCTCTTCTTCTCCTCACAAACGACCTTGTATCTCCTCTTTTTCTCTCTATATTTATCCCCCTGTCCCCCCTTCCCTCCTCCATCTCCTTAGCGCTCTTCTGACCACTTCTTTTCCCTCCTTTCCCCTCCTTCCCCTTTATTCCTCATCCTATCATCCTTTTTACACCCCCCTTTGCTTTCCCTCCTCCGCCTTTTCTAAAGCTCCCAACGCCCTACCCTTTCAACTCCCCCCACTCCTCCTCTATTCCTTCCTCTCTTTCCTCCCTTTTCCCTAACTCTAGTACCCCTTCCCTCGTTCTCTCATCCCCTACCACGTAGTCAATTACCGATTCCCCCCTTCCCTCCGTATATGTCCATTCACCTTCCACGTCCCCCTTTACATTTGCATACAATATTGACCACCCTAGTTCCCCCAGGAACTTACACAATCTCTTCCCTTCACCATTCACTTTTTTATTTTTCGAGTTCCTGCACTTTCCTTCCCCCACTTCCTCACCCCCTCCTCCACTACTCCCCCTTCCTCCGCTGTCCTGCTATTTAAGCAAGAAGAGCATCACTCACTTGCAAATCGAGTTTAACTCCTTAAAACAAAAAGCCGGTGAGAGCGCCAGAGCATACGGGCTGCGCGCCGACAATTCGGCCATGGAATTATATGAATCCATGATCGAAGGCCAAGATTACGGCAGCGAACGAAAACGCATTATACTTGAAACTATACAACAGCAAGCTCTGCAAAATTTCCAAATAGATCTCCACGAGGATATCAAATTGGTAGTACGAGCACAGCATTAATCAACGCTTCAAGAAGCAATCGCAGGAGCCAATGCGGAAGAGAAAGTCAAAGATCCATTAGAACATGCATTGCGGCATAAGCCAGATCATACAATTTCGCAAGCAACGCGAAATAAAGTATTACAATGCAATAAATGTGGAAAACTAGAACATCACGGACGAAAATGCCGAACAAACAGAGGGGGAGGGATGTCGTAACTAAAAATCGAATAACGTAATTACGACCTATAAAAGTAAAGAAGGAGCACAGCGCAAATTCAGCACTTTGTACCATAAGCTGTTGCGCGCGCTCCCAAAACCGCGATTAAATGCAAGATATGCAATTCGTTGCAATATGCAATTAAGACATCGCGACCTAATACCGAAAAACCACCTACTTTCGGACCATAAAAAGAGAGGTAACGAGTACCTCGAGGCCGTATTCCGAAACTAAGTGGTGACACGTGTACTTGAAGAAACTGTGAGATTCTGCAAGCGCCGACACTGTTACATCGCCGAAGCATCACCGAACCGAACTCTACGATACGTAAGTTGTACAAATAAATCTCTTTGCACGGAATCTTTGCCTCGTGTTTCTCGACACTCGGAGTCCCTACTCCTAAGACGAGCCGAACCCTTGGATCATCCCCAAAAATCCCGTTGTACCCGGAGAGGCACAACAAAAGGTTCTGTTTGCCAAAAAATTGCAGGTCATTTATTAGACACAAAGAAACAGGCAACTATTTGACGCACTGAAGAAGCGAATAGAATTATGGACTTCGGTGATAAAAATCCACCGATTTTATATTCGCCACGTGTCTTACGCAAAACAAAGCAAAATGAATTCAATAATCGTTTAGGTATTGACAATTACGACGCAATCCGAAATTTACAGGTATTCAAATATGCAAAGAGACCAGGTTCGATACATGGAATAGATTTAGATCCTTTTTATGTAATGTATTGGTCAAAAGAACAGATAAGGATGTACAAAATAATTAATCGTTCCAGAAGTGCTTATTTTACAATGGCTGCCACAGGTAGTATTGCAAAAAAATTACCCTTACCCGATGGTACAATATCTGCTCATCTTTTTTTGTATCAATGCATGATTATTCCGGAAGATAAACGTGGCATTCCCCAGTTTTTCAGATGATATCTGCAAAACAAGATGCAGCCCTTTTGACGTATTTCTTACTCGAAATTAGTAGAGCGGGTGCTACCGTACCGTCTGTAACTGTTACCGATTATAGTCGGGCAATATTGAATGCTTTAGCGCGCGCATTCGCAGATTGTGCCGATTTAAAGCATTATTTACAATGTTGCTATGACATTGTCATACAAAAGAAAGAAATTAATTTACCTGGTTCTTATTTAAGATTGAATGTTAGTCATGTGATAAAAATTGTAAGTAACTGGGAATGTTTACGACATTTGCCTAGTAAAGTACGCCAGTTTTATTTTAGATGCATATCTCAAGCATATAAGATGCAATCTTTAGAAGAATTATGTTCACTTCTAACATCTTTACTCGTTATTGCTTTAAACGAAGACGTTGGTTACTCTGATGATAATGCTGTTCCAGCTGAAATTTGCTTGCAATCTGCAAATAAGTGTATCAAAGGCATAAAAATTGAAGAATTAGATACAAAACAGGAAAATTTATTTGATGATTTTGATTCCGATGGAACTCCATTATCGTGGCAAGAATGGAGCGATGAAATATATGCCAAAGCTAATAATATTGCATTACAATCACAAAATGGAAATATGGTTAATGCTTTTTATAATCCAACTGCTGCAAAAAAAATAAAGAATTTAATGAAAAATCCACCATTGTGGACAGGAATAATGCGTCCTTATTTTCAAGCTGGCAAGGAAGTGGCAACTTCCTCCTAGAATCACTTTTTGCAGAATATAAAACTAGACTCTTTAAAGGATGCATTCCAATGCGAATAGATAAATTTGTGATTTGCCATCTTGATTATCTTGATGGCAGATTGCGCTTGGATTTTGCTAAAAATATTCCTTCCACAGAGCAAGAACTCAAAATATCCCCAAATAAAAATCTAACTGTTAATACCTCTGGGCAGTCTTCCGATTTGGATAATTCGGTTTTGGCTTCAACACAGATTTCTGATAAAAACAGCTTTAATATAGACAGTTCATTTGAAATTGCAAAAAATAGTTTTAAAATACCAGATTCATCATGTACTCTTTCGGAAAACACATGTCCCTTAAATTTTGAAGAAAACTGGAGAGGACTAAACAAAAATGCTAGAAAATGTAAAGAGTCATATTTAAATAAATGTCCCAAATGGGATGCGATTGAATCAATGGATGCAATTTTTTATACTTGTTTTGAAAAATGGGAATTTATGTCAACCCGTTAAAATAAAAGGCGAAACAGTGTTAGTACGCAACACGTGTGCTTTCGACGCTATAATTATTATAGTAGCATATATAATAGGAACAAACGCTGAATATAAAAATATTGTACAGGCCATAGATGATTCCTTTTCTTTACAATTAACATTAAAAATTGCATGTCGAGAAAAACTCACAAAATATGAGTACACTGAAAGAGCATCTTTCCTGGTAAACTTATCATTATTTCAGCAAACAAGCTATACCAGAAGATTGAATTTATTAGATGCAATGTGCAATGCTGCCCACTTAGCGGAATATATATTTCTTCCATTACCGAGTGTAGACAGAAATAAAATCTGTAAAAATTGTCACTATACTAACGAGAAGAAATTTGCAATTATAAGCGTTAATGTACATATACTTTTAAATAAAGGACTGCAATATCTTCAAGACGCAATTAACGATACAAGTGTTTTGAAACAAACTTGTATAAAATGTAAAAATTCATGCAAAATTATTGAAGAGTACGGTCCACAAATTATAATCGATACAAGTATCTTAACAGATCCTAATTACTTGAAGAATATTGGATTAGAACCAAAAAGTTATATTTTAGAAAACATTGCACGAAATATCACAATTAGCAATAACAAATATGTGCTTAGAGGAATTGTTAATTATTTAAACAATATGAGCCATTATACCGCCCTGATACATACAGGTGTTACCTGGTACGAATATGATGATTTAAAACCCAAAAGAAGTCAAGTGGCATTTACAAAGTACATGATTGCGCCACACGTGCTTATATATGCGCAAATAAAATAAAAAAATTGATTCTTTTCAAAAATTATTTTAAGTTATTTGATTTCAAAATTTATTTTCTTGTTTATTTTTCTTGTTAGTTTTTCTTTTAATTTTTAATTTACATAAAAACAGAACGTTTTGTATAAAAGTTTCGTGTACATTTTATGTACGTTTTATAATTTATATTATCATATATATTTGAAAAAAAATTTTATTTCTATAATTAGACATTAAATTCTAATCTTTCTTTTATATTACATACCTCTAATTAGAAAGAAACTTAAACTTGAATATATTTCTTATTATTACTATAATATTATAATTATAATATTCTCATATAATATATGGTATATATAATTTCATATTATTAGCTTTTATTATTTTCAATTATTTGAGATGTTTTAGTTCTGAATACATACAAAATATATTGGAAAAAAACAAAAAGAACCATAATCTCGTCACGTCCACGTCGTTGGTTCCGGGTTACGCAAAGAACGAGATAAACTTTTTACGGATAAAATAATTGTTTAAAAAATTTTCTAATTATTTCCTCCATCAGAACTCTTTGGAAAAGCAATGTATATGCCCAGAACTACACGAGAACTATTTTATAATAATCAGAATTCTCAAAATACAGTCAGCATATCACCTCTATACTCAAAAATACGAGTTTTTCGGGTAAAATAATTATTTAAAAAATTTTCTAATTATTTCCTTCATCAGAACTCGTTGGAAAAGCAATGTACATGCCCAGAACTACACAAGAACTATTTTATAATAATCAGAACTCTCGAAATACAGTCAGCATATCACCTCTACACTCAAAAATACGAGTTTTCGGGGAAAAAATTGTTTTGTTTCATTTTATGAATATTTTTTACTTTTAGAAGGCAGAACTCATGTAGAACTATAAATCTTTTAAATTTGAACAATTATTGATAAGGAAAATGTCGTAGGACAAAGTGATATGCTGCGTGAAGTTGGCATATCAGTTTGTCCTGAGGCATTTTCTTTGGTTTAATCGTCAGAACTATTTGTTTAAACTATCAAGAACTCTAGAACTATTGAAAATAAAGCCAGAACTCTTAATTATTTATGATCTTCCACGAAATGATATGCTAGCTTCACACACACATAATATCTCTATAAAAAATTGTCACGATAAGAAAAGAAAAAATAAGGAAACACATCAAAAAAGACAGTAAGACACGGAAAATACATCTGTCAACAACATCATGATAACTGTTAGCGGAATGAAACAAGTAAAACACAAACACGTTGCTTCACAAATAGAACATGACGTAGTAATAAGGGAAGCTAATATAAAAAAGCGTGGTCATTTTAACTTATCGTTAAAGAAATTTTCTATCATCAGTGTGTATACGTCATTTAAGTTATCAGTATCACTCAGAAAATTAACTGTTTTTTTGTGGGTTGATATATAACATTTTAGACAGCAGCCACTTCCTTAAAATAGGCTCCTCATCCAAAATCTTCACCCCATCGCAATCGAATTCGTGATTAAGTAATTTGTGAAAGTGCTAGGCTCTTATTTGCCCGTTTTTGTTTTTGCCTATTGCGTTATATATATGTATATAATCTTACATTTTTTTTATTTGGATAATTTGGAATACATTTATAAAAAGTTTCTTTTGAAAAGTCACACAAAATGCATTCATAAAAAATTTGTTTTCATGATTAGAGCAATTCGTAGCTCATATAGAATTCATTTTTCTAAATCTGACACATCGCTTTTCTTCTTACTATTTTGCTTAACATAAAAAAAGCGCGCAACCTTTCACACGGGCAAAATGAGAAAAAGAGAGCTTTGATATAGTATGATGATTATAGATATCAGAGTACCTCACCGTCATACACTCAGCTGTACAAAATTTATTTTAGCGAATAAAAGAGTTTGACATCAAACTTTTACGCCGATATATTTTTCAATCATCACTCATTAGCAAAGAATCAAGCTTTAGTCAACCAATTATTCAGGGGTTTTACCCTCTTAACCGCAGAAATAGACCCAATACTTTCCTAATCGTTCTGCAAAGCTCAACAGAACAACCTGAATTTTACGTTCTGCAGAGTCGCTTGGAATTATTAGAACATGACAATATATAAATCTGTACTTGTTCATATTTTATTTCTTATAGTTTATAATTATTATAACTAATATTATTATTATTATTAACAGTAACGACTTTTTATTGTTTATATTTTTGTACTCGACGTTTTTGTAATTCTACTTATATAATTGCAAAAAAACAATTTTTGATTAAATAAATAAATAAATAATAAAAATATATATAAATTTATACATATTATAGCATGTATTTTATCTTTAATTTGAACATTTGAAAGAGTTTCGTTACTAATAATAAAACATGTTTCAAGAGAATAAAGTACTTGGTTTGTATAAGTTGATATTATATTAATTGTGCTCAAATTCTTTTTTTTTAATAAATTTGTCCTTTTTCCAGAATTTTAAAATTATTACAATGTGACATCACAAATCTCAAATAATCACGGGCTAGTAAAAGCCAGAAGGCGGATGGTAGTGCGTCAGTTTCATAGAAAAATAAGTTTTCTATGAAACTAAATATGTGCACAGGATACAAAATTTACTTGGTACTATACCAAGATTTTTAAAAATAATCTCAATTCAAGATTTATAATAACCCCTCTTTACTCTTCTGGAGAAACGAAGGCGAGAAAAATATCGGGGCAAAGTCGCTGAATCGGGAATCGAAATCAAAATCATTAATGCTTTTTAAAATAAAATTATATATATATATATATATATATATATATATATATATTGCCATAATATTAAAATTATAAAATTTATATTACCGTATTATTATAATTATAAAATTATTAATGTCTTTTATAACATATTTTTGACCTTCAAATGGACTGCAAATAAGAACAATTACATATAAATACAAAATTTATATTTATATGTTTTTGTATATATATATTTTCATTATTTTAACAAATGCTCGAGAGGAAGAGAGAAGTAATTACGATTACAATGGATATATTTTTAAATGCGAGAAATAAATGTTACATCCGGTGAACTCCACACGCACGCACGTACGCACAATTTTTCTCTTTCATAAAACGCCAACGCTTCGAAACCTCTTCACAAAGATAACAAACCAACAAATATCTAGCAGACGAGATAAATCTCTCAGAAATGATAATAGCCCTTACTAAGAACTGGAGCAACAGTTTACAGATGCAATCATAGGCCATGACAAAAATCGATGACATTTCTTACCATATGTGCTCACTTGACAAATCATCCTTGCGCGATATCTGCGCTTGCGATAAATTCAAGTAAGTAATAAAAACGTCAATCTCATTCCATCATAACAAACTCTCCATTAGGCAAAACCAAGAGATATTCTTCCGAATATGACCCATTGAATTGATCATCGTCCTTGTAGGAACTTAAAAAGTAATCAAAAACAAAAAAATAATTTTGGCCACGGCAAATTATGAGTCAATTTTTTTGTTTATATGTTAAAATCTTACAAATTAACAAATACATATACATTTACCCCTTTAAACGTCAATGTCCTTGACAAATGTCAAGATCGTTATCCTGAGTATCTTCCAAAAGATTTTAAGTAATGTTCTTTTTTATTACAAAGTTATCAACAAAAAAGTTTATTAAATACAACTAATTAGTAACAAATAATTTTCTGACATTAATACTAAAAAAAGTACACACACAATGCTGTGACACAAAACGGACCTCGCTTCGCTCAAAAAGTTGCAAACCTATGTGAAACTGTATTAAGAGACACGGTAGTGTCGGACCTCAATAATGGCTGAACCGATCGTATTTTTAATAGGCTTAATTAATAGCTTGGGTTTAAATTATATAATGAAAGTGTCTTAATCTTTTTTCTACATGCATCATGAACGGAGGTAATATAATGCAAAGTCGAAATGTTTATAAAATTTTTTATTAAGATACGTTTCCGTCGTCATCGCCGCCCAAGTCCCTAATACGCAAGCACGAAAATTGTATGGTTGAAACATTCGCCATAAGATTGCGCTAGCAATGCTCTGAAATTTGACAAGTAAATGAAAAGTAAAGAAGGTTAACGATAGTGTTTCGCGCTAAGTCACGCGCAACCAAATTTATGTACATTAAAAGTATCGCGGAATAATGCAACAAGGAAGAGAAGTGATAAAGTGATAAGAAATTATTAACGGTTATAAAAGTATTGCGGAATAGCGGAAGGAAGAGAAGTAATTTCTTCTAATCGATATCATATTGGAGAAAATTAGTTTATATTGGCAAAACTAAGCGCTTATACTTGAGTGAATCGTGCATTGTCTATTGATACATTTGTGACAAATAAATTGTTGGAAAATGGAAGCATTGAAGGAATATTTGGAAAGTTTGACTGATCATGTTTTCAATAACTAAGTTTTTATACTTTGCTTTGGTGTAAGTTTGTTTTATGCGACTTAAAATTTATGAGAAATTTTCCTTCAATAAATATATCCCAAAGCGTTAGATGTGTGTATACTGTGCATTTAGTTAATTATAAAATAATTCTATTTTAGCTATACGCCCTACTACTTTAATACTATGATTTATTAAATATATTTTTTCTTAATAACGGAAATAATAAAATAAAAAAATTTTATAACAAATTTTTATTTAGTTGGCATAATTTTCCAATATCATTATTTTTCTAGGAAATTAAAACAATTACTTTGTATAACAGTTTTTTTAATTAAAATGTTTTTACTTGAATAATAATAAAAGAAATAAATTTTATAGCATAAATTTTTATTCATTTAAAGCAATTTTTTGATATCATCATTTTTCTAGGAAATTTTTTATAAATATATAACAGTTTTTCACAACTAGCGCGTATGCTTGGCACCATTTTTTACCTTTTTTTAAAAAGGTAAGTTTTTAGGGATTATATCATTCTTTTTTTACTATATATAATTATAAACCTCGTTTCGTGCATCCGAAGCACACAGCGATATGGGCTGAACTTCGCTTCTCACAGAAAGTTGCGAACCTATGTAAAAAATGTACAAAAATTATAGAAAAAAATATAGAAAAAATACAAAAAAGAAATACAAAAAATACAAGAAATAAAGAATAAAAAATACAGAAAGCTCATGGAACTAAATACTTGTCACATCCTCGTCGTTAATTCCGGGTAATCCACTGCATCCACGCATATACTTTACAACGCGAAGTGAGGTCTACCTCACAATTGTTGTGTGGGTTGGAAAGTGTATGTGTGGACAAAGTGAGTTCCGCCTCCTTTACAGGGGGCTCCACTTCCAGAAGATATAATCTAACCCAAATCAGATTTTAATTTTAAATTATAAATAGATTTGTGAGTTAGGTTATATCTTTTAGAAGTGGAGCTTGTCGTAAGGGAGGGGGGCAGAATCCACTGCATCCTTACACTCTTCCCCCCCCCCTCCAAAAAAAGATATAATCCAACTCAACCTATGTCCCAATATTGAATTATTACTTATAATAATAAAAATCGAAAAAATAATTTGCAGTGGCTCAAACTTTGGATTTGATCTCTTTTCAACTACTTGTTCTAATGGTTCTACTCGTTCTATTTTATATATACAAAACCTCGATTTTTAAATTGATGGGTCACTTTCGGAAGAACAGCTGAAAAACGCCTCCAACTCATAGGGAACGTCATTTAAAATTTTGATTTGTTAAAAAATGTTAATTATCCAATGGAGAGACAGTGCTAAAACTCTAACATACGCGAGAACGTCCTTCGGAACTATGTAACTACGTAAACTTACTAACACAAATTTTTAAATGCACATTGATTAATTAAATTTAACAAAAATATGTTTGTACAAATATATCCGCGCGTTGGGCTCTTATCTGCCAATTTTTCTATTTAATTAAAGTATGTTGTCACACACATTTTGCAAATGAAATTTATAATTAATATGATATAAAATGTCAATTTTATAAATTAGTCAGTTTAAAAAAATATCTACAAATTAATCCCACGTATCTTTTACAAAAAAAAAGAAAAAAATTATTAGTTAAGAAAAATTTTTTCTTTTGTCTAAAATTTTAAGTGACCTTTAGATAAATATTTATAAGATTGAGAGATTGACCGTAAGAAAAGAAAGCTTTACGACAGGATTAGAAAAAAATCGCTATCGAAAGCCGCCAATCAGAAAAATTTCATTATTTTATAAAATACACAATACTACTATAAAATACTTTACTTAACATATGGGAACAACGATTTAATAATAATAATCTTTTCATCTTTTCGTACATCTGTTCTTTTTTTCCTTTCTTTTCTTGATATCTTTTGCTCTAATTATAAGTAGGACGCAAATTACTGACATATCGTCGAGTACATAAACAAAGACGCATCGCAATTTTTTACAATACATTTTACCGATGATTTTGATTTTGATGTATGTTGTTCAGAAAATATCGCGGCTTTTGCGCAATCTCCTCAACATCATCTCACTCACTCTAGTCCTTCTCTTTAGTGTTCTCTCTCTTTTCCTTTTCTCTCTTGTACGCGACCTCAACCCAATCCCGAGGCCTATCTTATCAATCTAATCAGCATCGCGCCATGCTATCAGCCAATCATAATCACGCTCTCAGGACCTTTTCCGCGCTCCTGCGTCGATATCGACCTTTCCGGTGATCCTCGATCATTCTGTGAGTAACGGTCTTTCGTAACGCACGTTGCCTTTAGAAAAGTCTACAAAGCTCTCGGAATTCGGTTTTGCGATTCGGATCGGATCTAGTGATCAATCTCACGGTATTCTCAAGGTTCTCGGTGACCATAAGGACATTATCAATCGGAAATCAATCATCGAAGTAAGTTTGAGTGAGAATATTCGCGAGGTGCGGCTCGGACCAACGTACGTGTGCGTGGATTCTAAGTGCTCTTCCCGACACCCCCCGAAACCAGAAACTCCTCGGGTACTTTATCAAACATATGTATATTGAAAAGAGTGAATGTAGTGAGTGTTGTAACTGATGATGTTGGATAAACGCGCCCTTACGCGCCCTTTTGTATAGACATCCGCGCTCTCATACGGTCTCTTTGCTAACTACTTTTTCTTACCTCTCTTGGCCATATTGTGATATAATAAATACAACGTATGTTACCCAAGCAGAACAGAAAATCACAATAATATCAAAATGACATCATAATGACTATTAAAAGTCATTATGATGTCTTTTCAATGTCATTTTAATGTCATTTTGGTATCATTTTGATGTCATTTGATATTATTGTGATTTTCTGTTCTGCTTGAGTTACTCAGATTGAATCCATTTATTACCACTGCAATTCATTTGTGAAAGTCCAAAATATATGTATTTTGAACCAAGTACGAATCACACTCTTCTGGTTGTTGAAATATAGCATTTGCACTTAATTATATCCACAAGAAATTTTTTTTATCCTTGTTGTCAAGTATATCTGCATTATATTTTTTTGTTTATGTATATTAATTTTTTTAGAAGCATTATACTATTAATATTTAGTTTAGCTTGAAATTTTAAAATAAACTAAATAATGCAATGCTTTAAAAATTTCTGGTTGTTGAAGAAGAAATAGATAACACAAGTAATGAAAGCAAATGTCTTCGTCTAATTCAATGATATGCTATTAAATGTGTGATATAAAATATAATAAAATAAAAATTTACATATTTAAAGACATACCAAGTTGTTTAGTCAGAGTTCCATTTATGTATTATACGACCCAAGTTTACCTGTAACAATAAAGAAAATTATTAGTATTATTAAAACTAAAAAAAAAGCGTTTATAAATTCAAAATAATTTAGTATATAATTAAAACTAAGAGAATGTAAAATATTTCTCAAATAACATATTAATTTATTATTGTTGATACAACATAAAAGATATATAGATAGATAGATAAATAGAGAGAAAGAGAGAGAAAGATCCTACATAAAAAAAAAACAAATAAAAATAAAATTTATTATATAAATTCTTATTTTTTTCGTTATATAAATTCTTTATTGCACAAAAATTTCAATAAAAAAAAATGCATACATTAACAAAAATGGTTTAGGTTGGCATTCAGGATGATTATTTCTTAGCTTCACTTTGTATAAATAAGTTGGATGTCCTAAAATTAAAGAATAATAAGATTGTAACACAGCAATTCGTGGAAAATAAAATAATGAAAGTGCATTCCATTTCTTGTATCAAGCAGTAGTTTTTTTTACATATAAAAGTGTATTTAAAGTTTGACTCTCTCTCCCCCTCTCCCCTACTACCCTCCCTCTATCTCGCCCCCATCTCCTGTCTCTCCCTTTCCCTCCCTCTTTCTCTCTCCTTTCCTCTCTCCCCCTTCCGTTCCTCTCGTCCCCCTACACCTCTTTTCCTCTATCCGTTCCATCCTCCCTCCTTCCCCCCATTCAAGCATTCCTCCTATTACAATTTTTAAACAAGATTTTGTAATGCAACTTTGCGCGACTGTATCTCATTAACTACTGAACAAAATAATTTAAAACTTGTTCCATGTGTTGAGTATTGAGTTTAGAGAGAAGGGGTGTGGGAAGGAGAGAGGGAGGGAGGAAAGAGAGGAAAAAGAGAGAGCGAGAGACCGAAGAAAAAAAGGAGGAAGAATGTAATAATATTATTCAATATCATTAGATATATTGTTAAAGATTATTAATAAATATTATTAAATATTTTTAATATTATGTTATTTAATTTTAAAAGAGAGAAAGAGAAAGAGAGAGAAAGAAAGAAAGAAAGAAAGAGAGAGAAAAAGAGGGTGAGAAGGAAAAAAAAAGAATGCAGTATTAAATAATAATATTGTTTAATATTATTAAATATTCAAAATTTAAAATAATTATTTAATACTATTAATTATATTTATAATTATAATTATAATTATTAATTATATTATTAATTACATTGTTAAAAAAAAGCGAAGGATAGGAAGAAGGAAGCAAGAGAGAGAGAGAGAGCACGGAAAGGGAGGGAATGAGGGATGAGAGGGAGGAAGGGAATGAGAGAGGGAGGGGAGAGTGTGGAGGGGGAGGGGGAGAGGGGGGAAGAGGGAGAGAAGGAAAGGGAAGGAGAATATTAAGCAATAATATTGTATTTTATTAATAAATGAATAATTATATTTATAATTAATTAATTAATAATTAATTAATAATTAATAAAAATTATTAATTATTGAAAAAAATAAGTGAAATTCTACATGGGTTTATAACTTTCCACGCGAAGCAAAATTCAACTCAAACCTTTGTATTGATAAGTGCTATCTTATATAATTTTTGTTTAGTAAATATGCATAAAATAGAACATTGTAAACCCTTGTGGAATATCACTTTGCATTAAAAAGTATATGCCTGAAAGTAGTATGTTCCGCCCCCCCCTGTGGTGAGGGGCCCCCCACTATCAGAAACTAGATACATAGAGTTGCGTTGAACTTCGCTTTGGGTGAAAACCTCGCTTTGCATGGAAAGTTGTGTAAAACCCTTTATAACTTTGGTCTATAACTTTCTTTTTGGGCCTACCCTAACTAAAAATGGTTATTTATATTTCCTTCTAAACATAAAAAATCCGTAAAAAAATTTGTAGCCCATTTGCAGGTGTGATTCTGAATAATTATCAAAATTATAATATAACTAATAAATAATTGATTGGGATAATGATGATAATGATAATGATGATGATGATGATGATGATGATGATAATGATGATGATTATGATGATGGTAATGATGATGATGATAATAATCGAATTTAGATATTCACATATTATAGTTGTTTATTAAATTATTTATTATAATAAAAAGCACGCGCTACGCGCGCGCTTGTATTCTTCTGGTTATATAAAAGATGAGAGTTTTAACTTCGATTGCTCATAATTCCATTAAAAATCATCATACTGCAATTTCAAAAGCAAATTCTTAAAATAAAACTTTGCTCTATCGAATGATATAATTGGCAAAATTTTTACAGAAACTTGTAGACATAACGCAAACGGGAGAAAATAACATATAAATTTGCGTGTTGTCTTTCTTTTATATTGGTCCAGAAAACAATTGTGTAAAACAACAATAAAAAATTATTCTTTAAGTTTTTTGTACTTTTAAGTAGTTCGAATTTTTTAAAAATTTGTCGGACAGCTATGAAATTTTTTTCACGGTGGCCATTATAATTTTATGCAAAACGTATAAGAAAGTGTAAAATTGTTTAATTTCAATGATTAAAAAAATTGGAGAAATAAAGTTTAATTAAAAAAATTGGTTCGCTCTGATACTATATTATCTTTACTTTAAATGTCCGCAAAAAAAAAGAAATTTTTTTTCACCGAAATTTGAAAAAATGCCGCCGGCGTTAGCCTTATCCAATGTGTATTATGAGAATGTACAATATTAAATATTGTCAGATGTATTAAATATTAAAATATGAATATATTAAATATTATCGGATGTATTAAATATTAAAATATGGATGTATTAAATATCGTCGGATGTATTAAATATTAAAATATGAATGTATTAAATATTGTCGGATGTATTACATATTAAAATATTAAAATGCAAATTAAAATACATCAGAATAATTTCACATAGCAGTGCCAAGTTTTAGATTAAATTTTATTATTCTTAATTATTCTAATTATATCATATCATTATTTTTGTAAAAAAAGCAATACAGATTTAATCTTAAAAAAAAGATATAATAAAATATACATTAAAATAATATTTTTTTATATAACAATTCTTTTTTAATTGAACGCATAAACGCATAGACCTTTTCTATTTTTATCTTTTTTAAAGGTTTTTATTACATTAACGGATGTAGTTCTTTATTCTTTATAAAAATGAAAAAATTTCCAAAACAATAAATAATTTTAAAGTAAAAGCTCTAAAATTTTTTACATTTTTATACTGTTTTACAAAAGAGAAAAACAAAAATTTGTTTATTTAATATAGATTACAATATTTTTTTAATTAATTTTAGATAAAATATCTTTTTTATCTGAATTAGAAGTTTGCAGTTATTTCTAATATCATTAGCTGTTTATTTGTTATATTTAATCACGTTTATATACAAATGATATATAAATGTTTTGATTTTATATTTTCCAAATAATTAATTATGTCTTTGATCTAATAAGTTATCACTGATTTAAATTTATCTATATTTATCATGCAAATTGTAATATTTTTTATTATTTTATAGCGTTTTCGAAAGTCTACGTATTTTATTAATGAATCAACTCTTTTTTTAGTACTTTCTAAAAATAAATATATTTGCTATTTATTAGCACTAGATGTTATATTGTGTAACTTATTGTTTAAATTGTTTCCTTCTTGCTCAATCTTTTTTTATTTTTGTATTTATATATTTGAATAACATTTTAATTATCATATTCAACATTTAATTCATTATATTCATCTGGACAAAAATGAATAATGTCTATCACAAATTGTCGAAAACAATATTCGTAAAAAACAGCTTTATCTTTTTACAAAAAATTTACAATGGATCTATTGTAATTGTTAAATGCTTTTCACCTAAATAATTTTTATATAAACAAATTTTTTACTTTAATAATTCTCACAACAATAAATACATTTATATATTTAAATAAACATACTTTTACTCTCTATTAAGTTGTATGCAAATTATATTCTGAAAACTTGATTGCCTTTCATCTCATCTGTATACATAAATAATATTTAACTAATTCATTCTTAATGAAAACTTAAATGAAAACTACGTTGCTTTGCAACTTTTTAATTCTCAACTTTGAATATTTTGGTAACTTGACAGCTTGAAAATTGAGATTCTGTTAAAATAAAGTCTGCTTATAATTAATTGAAGTAGTTAAAATCTACATTCCTTTTTATCTATAAACTCGTCAAAACACACTTTAAATCTTTATTTCTAATCATTATTAATTTAAAGAATATTGGTAATCTTCGATATATTTCTATTAAAGATAAAAATGTTATATACAGGGTGTTTCAGAACAACCTTCCACTCTTAAAATGGCGTATTCCTGATACGATTCTAAGACGATTTTTCCTTTACCAAAATTTGAATTGAAGCGTAATTTTTGAGTTATAAGCAAAAATAGTTAGCAAATCACGCGTCGAGTACAGAAGGCAGGCAGGAGCGGCGCAAAGCGCCGCAGCTGACCGTCCGACGCGTGATTACCACCGCATGAGTCGCTAACTATTTTACCTTATAACATAAAATTATACTTTAAATAAAATTTTAGTAAAGAAGAAAATGTCTTAGAATTATGTCAGGAATACATATTTAAAATAACGTCACTTTAAAGAAAGTTGTTTCGGATCGCCGCTCGTCGGACGCTGCAATCAGCTGAATGCTACTCGCGATGTGTGTATGGCAAAACTACGTATTTGAAACTACACTATTTTTTGTATTTTTGAACACTAATTACGAATATGATAATGAAAATTTGCAACAAGGTCATTTTCAAGGTCAAAACTGAAAAAATATAACTTTTTAGATATTATTTCGATAAATATTGATGTAAGAAAAAAATGTTTCAAATAAAAGTTGTAGTTCTTGTAAAAATACATCATTTATGTTGTATAATTTTTTTGCGTAAAACTGAAAGTTTTCGAGAAAATCGATGTTAAAGACTAAAAACGGCGGGTGAAGTTTCGAAAAGTGCTCACCTCTGATTTTTTTGAAACTCAGTATTCTTACGTATTTTGATGCACTGATTACGAATATCATAGTGAAAATTGGTACATTTCTCATTTTCATAGTGAAAATCATGAAAAACCCATAAAAATTTTAGATCTTACAGAGAAAAACATTTTATGTCCTATTAATTTTTACCGTACGAGTGATAGTTTTCAACAAAAACGATGGAATCTAAATCTTATATCTGTTCTCCCATCTAAGCATGTACTTTGCAGTACATATACCACAGATTCCACATGGGTTTACAACTTTCCATGTAGAGCGAGGTTCCACGCAAACCTATTTGTCTAGTTTTTCGGTAGTGGAGCCCCCCGCAGGGGGGCGGAACCCACTGTTTCCACGCATACACTTTTCCACGCGAAGCGAGGTTCCACATGGGTTTGCAACTTTCCACGCAGAGCGAGGTTCCACGCAAACCTATTTGTCTAGTTTTTCGGTAGTGGAGTCCTCCACAGGGGGGCGGAACCCACTGTTTCCACGCATACACTTTTCCACGCGAAGCGAGGTTCCACATGGGTTTGCAACTTTATAAAAAATTGCAAAATTATAAAAAAATATAAAAATTATAAAAAAAAAATGGAGTCAGTTCTTTGTCGTCCTTGTCGTTGACTCCGGGTTCGGCTGAGAACGAAGAATATATTGATGTTTGAGAGGGTTTTTCTTATCTAATTTTTTTCGAAAACTATCAGTTTTACGCAAAAAATTTATAGAACAGAAATAATGTATTTTTTTAAGAACTGCAACTTTTATTTAAAACATTTTTTTCTTACATCAATATTTATTGAAATAATGTCTAAAAAGTTATATCTTTTCAGTTTTTTTGAATTTTGACCTTGAAAATGACTTTGTCGCAAATTTTCATTATCATATTCGTAATCAGCGTTAAAAAATACAAAAAACAGTGTAGTTTCAAAAAAATCGGAAGGTTCACCTATTCGAAACTTTATCCGCGAAGTGTGTGCGTAAAAGAAAGAAAGAAACAGACAGACAGAGAGAGAGAGAGAGAGACAGAGAGAGAGACAGAGAGAGAAAGATTGAGAGGAAGAGGAAGGGAAGAAGGGAAGGAGGAAAGACGTTTATACACACGCACGCACGTACGCATATACTTTTTTTCTCGCTCTCTTTCTCTCTTTTACACATTACTCATACGCTCTCATTCGGTCACTCATTCACGCACTCACTCACTCACAGCGGAGCGAATTTTTATGCTACGTATTGTCGTTAATTGCTGCACAATTATTATTTAGCGACGGACCGCGGAGACTGCGCGATCACATTGGTACGTTGCCTAGTGATGCGAGGAACGCGACATGTACCGTGTAAGTTGCAACGTGCGTATAGCGCGTGGCGCGTGATCGACGCAAGATAAAACGAACGATCTTCTAAAACCTTCGCATTACGAATGCGGTAGAAAACGTATAATGACGTACTTAAAAAAATTAATTATTTATCATAATTAATAACTATCTCTGATTATAATAAATAATTATTATTTTAAAAAGCATGTATTATACGTTATTACGTTTTCGAAATTATTGCATTCACAATGCGAATGTTTCAATCAATCGCAAGATCGCAAGAATAATGTAATTAATAAATTACACTTGGGAAAATTTACTTTTATTCTGCTCAAATCAGATGTTCCAATGTTAAAATGTATTGGTCGTATGTATTGGTGTATTGTATGTATTCAAACGCATGAGAGCTTGCATTAGGATGGATGGCGGGCATTTCGAGCATCTGCTCTAAAATTTTTTTTTTACTCAATTTTCTCTTTTTCGCAACCAATTTTGATGGTTTACAGAAACCAGAATGATAATTATTGTAGAAACATGAAAAACAGAAAATACCTCGACAACTCGAGGTATTTAAAGACAAATGTTAAAAATTTCTATTTTTTTCAATAAAATAACTTGTAAATGAATAAATTTTTAATTAAAAGTAAAAAAATTTTTATTGGATGATTATTCGGACGAAAAAAAAGAAAAAAAAATTAAGTTATAAGGATCGAACCTGCGACTACGGGCATGCGATTCGGACACGCTATCGCCTCAGCCAGACGGCCGCTTGACAGGTGAGAAAACTTTCTTATGCATAAGCAACTTGGAAAACTTTAAGACGCTTTTTCTCGGAATTGGTTGGATAGTGCGCCCTATGACTTTAATATATATACACCCTAAGGGTACACTACCACCACACGAAGGCTGATCCCAAACTGAATTTCCCAACTCGTGCCTTCCCCTTGTCAATCCTTGACGATGACTTGATGAGACGAGTCGATTTCTATTACATTATCGAATTCGGCATAAATAATACAATTAACGATCTCAGTGAAAGCTTTTTCGAATCGCGCTTCTAATCGTAAACTACCATATCTCACGAGATTCCAACGTCCCGCGTAATTAGCAGATAGGTCGGGTGTGAGATCAAAAGCAGATAGCGTATAACCTTTGGAATAATTGTCTCTACTTATAGAATTTCCTTCATTTAAAAAATGGATGCCCGTTCCCGCGAAGAGAGTTTGATAAACTTCGACGTAAAACGGTTCCTCCGTTGTAAGAAAACCGGTTGTAACGGTCTACTGGGAATTTGCATACCGTCGACGTATAGCGAGAATAAATTTATTCCGTAATTTTTGAAATTAAATGAATTTAATTTTCTATCCCCATTAAACGTTTTATTATTAACAAAACCGAATATTATCCTTTTCGAAAGTTGACCGAGTATTACATTATCTAATGATTGACCCACACTATTGTATTTGGCGGTAACTTTATTCAACATTTTAGCATGCGCTAGTAACAATCCTACGCTTATTTTCGCCCTTCTCACGAGTATGCTCGCATCCAGTATATGAATTTTCGACAATGAGCCGTTACTGTCCATAATACAGAACGAATCCTTCTAACGGATGAGTCTCAAGCGTACTTCTACACCGTTAATTAAAAATTTGTCTTGATTGAAAACATCGCAATGGAGATGTCCTACAAGATCTAGCGCTCGGCCGCCGTGAATGTAACGCGCACATCTCACGAGAATGAAATTTGGCGATTTTGATTCCACCGGTTCGTCCATTTGACCGTGTGTATCCGCGTCCCATAGACAGAAGGTTAGATGGAAAGTTCTTGCGGGTGAAGAATAATTTAATAACGCCTCGATGTACGTGCGGTACGCGTAAGCGTTGTTTAGAGGCGACACGACCTTTTGATTGAAATACACGTCGATCTGATTAAACATGGAATAAAGTAAATGATTTACAGGGCCTATAGTGGTCGTAGCGGCTGAGCCCGCAGTATGTCCCGAGAAATCGCCCGATGTTTCTACGCGTACGCGAAGACTTAACATGGTGTGCGTGAGATATAAATATTCTTGTCCGTGACCCGGAATGACGAATTCTATCGGTAAATCGTCTGAGAGCAAAGTTACGGGTTTGTAATGAACTCTTAATACTAGTTTGTGTGGGCGGTAGAGAAAAGAGATCGAGTTCGCTCTTTAAACACTCGCTCGAATGAGTGTAAAGAAAAGACATGCTTATTTACCGCGAATTTTTTTGTCATCGCTGTAATTCTCGTTGTTAGATGTGTTTAGAATATATGCCATTTAAGAAAATATGTCGGATACGGTGCGCTTTCTACCAGTTTTACGCCGTTTCGCGGATGTCTTAAGTCTTTTCACCGTTGTGCGATTTTTTCTTCTCTTATTTTTCGACGTTTTTGTATTTGTTCTTTTTTTCCCTAGCGTCTTGCACTTTGACGAACTTTCCTTACGCGTCTGGCGTAAACGTCTATGTAACATCGCGGATTTAGCGATGCGCGTGCTGAGCCCGCCGAAAGGAAACTGAGCTACATGCATTTTTGCATCCGACTTATAACCTGAACTCTTCATCAGACTACTTATTTTTTCTTTAGCTTTTCTCTTAAGATTGTCACACGATTCTTCAAATCGATGTTTGGCCGCTACTTTAAACGGTATATTGTTTTCAACATCTTTGATTATATTATCACCGGCACGTAAAGCTTCTTTCCCCACAGCACGTACGCCTCTAGTTAAATAAGGTAGTACACGTCTGAACAATCCTTCGAGAAAACTACCAATGCCGTGACCTCGTTGATAGGGCGATCCGACGAAAACTCGCGGAATTCCATCGCCGCGATTACCGCCGTTTTGTAACTCGTCATAATACGTCAAATAATAATCTATTAACGATTAATTTTTTAGCTCGGTCTCTAATTATTACTATGTTATCTACTCGATACGTCTAAAGTGTAATGTCACTGTCAGCGTTCTAAATTCGAATGGTATACTCTGTCCTAGTTGATCTCTTATATCTATCTCGATTGTGCGAAAAGACATTTGACGCAGGGCAATGTATTGAGTGTGCGAGAAATGTTTTATTTGAGTAGACGCGAAAGCGTAATCATTTCCAGCATTAAATGCGACTATTCGCAAAAGAGGAGATTGTACATCGCCAGTAATATAAGATGCGTAAATATCGCAATAGACAAAGAGCTTGTCGGGGTTACCCCGCAACAAACTAGCTGATTCGGCGGCTATTATTACTCGGTCGCGCGGAAATACGTAAAATTGCGATGTATAAATTTCAACACCGTTATAAATCCAGGAAGGTAAAACGCCTGATGTATTGGTATTATTTTTAATTTTACAATGCTTCTCATCGATATTCTGTATATTGAAGTCGGTTTCATTAAAGAGCCATAACGGTAAACGATCCACAACAGTAGCATTGAGCTTATTGTGCGTATCAAAGCCGAGTATTCAATAAAGTTTTTCGGAAAAATTTACATAATGAATCATGTCACATTTCGTCGCATGTCGCAGGAAAGTTTCAAAATAATTTTGCGACCGATAATAGCTCCAAATTGCCATTGGATATGCAAACCCACGGATTTTGCATAGTAAGTCACAGCTTCTATAATATCATGCAAACTCGAGTAAATACCCGATGGTATTTCAGATTTCCTAGCGTTGATTTTCTTTTTTTGGAAACTTATCGTGAATTCTTGAATATCGATAAATCTTATGATTCCTTCTCCAGGGCGTATATGAAGAAAGCTAGTCGGAAATTGAATCTCCGTAAGCGCTATTTCTTAACGTCCCTGCAAGTCTATACGTTGAGGTAATTCAGTGGTGAAACACGTGGTTTTATTCTCCGGAAAAAACGCATGCTGCTATTACTCGGGAGAATCATATAAAATCCTTGCTCCCTCGTTTTTGATTCAAAGATTTTAGATTCAAAGCGGGTATCCCCAAGAATCGAATTTTGAAGGATATCCTTGCCAACTAACTAATAATTGTTTATTGTTACCACGTCCTCTACTTTTTATCACACGATCGACGATAAATTCTTCTTCTTGCAAGTTTTTAACAACAGATGCTAATTCTTGTTCATAAAAAATCCCGTCTATAACTTCGCCCGCTAACTCGCTTAATTCGTGTATGTGCGGTTTTCTCCATTCGAGAACACGGTAAATTCGAAATATTTCTTCGCTTCACTTTGCCATGTATCCTTTCTCAAAGGCTACTTTTGCTTTACTGACACGCACGAAATCGCCCACGTTATATTTAGCCTTTTGCCCGCGATTCTTTTTCTTTCCCCATCGCCGTTGTCGTTCCAGCGACGATTCATATTTTCACGCGCGATTCGCGCATTTTCTCTCGTAACCACTGCTAGTTGCATTTTGATGGTGGAATGCCGGATATGATTGTAAGCGCGAACGATATCCTGCAAAACATCGATGTAGCGTCGTGTATTTTTATGAGTAAAATATCGCCACATCCGTTCCTTGAGCGTTCTATTAAAACGTTCCATTATAGCTGCTTTAATATCGGGATTACGAGCTATGCGAAAACAAATATCTTTTTTTTTTAAGAAATTTTGTACTTGCCCAGCAATAAATTCTTTACGTTTGTCGGTTTGCAGGTATACGGGTAGGCGCTCTTTGTTTCTCGAGAATATACGTTGAAAGACTTTTACCACGCAGGTTCTGTTTTATCACGTAAAGTTTCTACCCAAACGAATTTACTAAGCACGTCGATAACCGTTAATAGATATGAATAACCGTCATTATAGCTCTTAAGATTTCGAATATCGATCAAATCAGCCTCTCATAAGTCATCGATATTTGTCACGTTATAATATAAGCCTCGAAATTTTCGACGTAACGGACGATGTAACGTGTATGCGTCTTGCGATTTAAGTCAGTCGATGACCTCGTTACGTGAGAAATACGGTTTAGCGGCTCGCGATAAATTATCCGTCGCCGAATAGCCGGCATAGTGCGAGGGACTGTAATAAACTTAATGGCATTAAGTTACTGCATGGCGGAGTTCTATTGTTTTTGTGTGGTAATTGTTGCTTACACCGAATAAATGACGTTGTCTTATGTCAATTTAGCGTCAGATATTGTTCAGATAAGTCAATTTGTGCATAAGAGAAATCATTAAAAATGGAGAACCAAAAGGTGCATTTGCGGCATGTAATGCTATATGAATTTCGGAAAGGCATGAGTGTTGGGATTGCACAAAAAAATATTCAAAGCGTTTATTTGGACCGGGCTCCTGCTCTCCGAACAGTCAAAAAGTGGTTTGGCAGATTTCGAAATGATGATTTCAACATGGAGGATCAACCCCGCTCTGGACGGCCTTCTGGCATTGATGATGACATTGTGCATGCCTTAGTGGAAAGAAACCCAAGGATTACAACTGAGAATATTGCTGAGAAGCTGAACATCGATAATTCAACCGCTTTTCGTCATTTAAAAAAGCTTGGATACATTTCCAAGCTTGATACGTGGGTGCCGCATCTCCTGACTGAAAGGAATAAGCTGAACCGCATGACTGTGGCTCTTTCTCTTCTTGTGCGTAACAAAAAAGAGCCTTTTTTAGATCGAATGGTAACAGGCGATGAAAAGTGGATTCTCTACAAAAACGTACAGCGAAAGAGGACATGGAAAATAGCAGCTGAAGGAGCAGAAACCGTAGCAAACGCTGGCTTGCATCCGATGAAGGTGTTGCTGTGTGTTTGGTGGGATCGCAAGGGAATTATTTACTTTGAGCTGCTCCGACGCGGCGAAACAATCACGGCGGACAAGTACTGTGAGCAACTAACTAGACTCGCTGCAGCTATTCGAGAAAAACGTCCGATTTTGGCCAATCAAAAAGGCGTCATCTTCCACCACGACAATGCTAGGCCACACGTCGCTCAACAGACGCTGCGAAAACTGCAGGAGTTGCAATGGGAAATTCTGCAGCACCTGCCATATTCTCCAGATATTGCGCCTTCAGATTTTTATCTGTTCCGGTCTTTGCAGAATAGTTTAAATAGCAAGAATCTCAATTTCGAGGAAGCTGTCGAAAACCACCTTACAAACTTTTTTCAAGAAAAACCAAGTTCTTTCTTCAAAAATGAAATCGACAAGCTTATAGATCGTTGGAAAACCATTGTAGAAAAGAATGGAGACTATATAATTGATTAATAAAAGTGTTATCTCTAAAATATAATCTGTTGAAGTTTATATTTAAATCGGGCACGAACTTATGCAATCACCCAAATTTTTCGAGTGCTATCATTCGAGTTTGCTTCAATCGAGCAATTCTTTCCTTTTCTTTGTCGGAGAATCTGCGTAACTCGTTAATGTTTTGTCGCCTTCGTCCTCATCGGCGGATACAAATAGCGTATCACCTTCGGTTTCACTCGTTTCGTCTACCTTATGTCAATACGACTTTGAACGCTCGGTCGAAGTTTTCGGAGTGGAACTTCCGCGCGGAACCACGATTTTAATACAATGAGATCGTGCGAATGTATGTAATAAATCATGATTTCCTATGAGGTTGGAAGGAGTGCCTATGGCGTGCAGTAATCGAGCAAACTGAATTCTTCCGGTTGCTTTAAATGTTTTTCTCTCGCGTATCGCGTCGTTTATAAGTTCCGCGATATTCGAACCTGTTATGACAGCGCTATCTATAGTTACGAGTCCTCGTCTATCCCAGCTAATCTTAGATGTCGGAATATCGATCAAATATTTTAATAGCGCTCGCGCTTTGTCGCGATAAGATTTCGGTACACTATCGAGTATTTTTTTTCATCATTTCAGCCGATTGTGCGCGGTTTTTCCCGAAACTACTACTATTACTACTACTAGCACTACCATCACCGCGGTCGCTGCTAATTAAAGTTGACGTTCCCATAAATTCATTATCGTCGACATTCAAATTCGTGTCTTCGTTCTGCTCGTCATTAATGTCCTCGCCGTGTGTATCCTCGCGTAAGCGTTTTTTCGCTTCCCGAACAAAGTGAAGATAATGTTGGAGTATTTCCTTATACAATTTCCATCTTTTATCTTCGTCGACAGGAGCCGCGCAGTTAAGAATACGCCACATCTCCGCATTGAGTCGCGATAAAGCTGTTCCCGGTGTTCGTACTGAATTATTATTATTTACATTTTCCGCATTTAATATTTCCGTATTTTTCTTCAGCGAGTTATTAGTCATCGCAATAGATGTCATTTCCGATTGCTGTTGCATTCGCTGCATTCTCTCAAGATTTTCGGTAGATATCAAAACCATTTTCTTAGCCCTCTCCATTGTTCAAAGTATAGGTGTTAACACTTTCCTTTTTTTTTATTTTTATTATTTTTCCTATATGCAGAATGTACGGGTTGTATAGAATTGTATTTTTCTCTTTCATTCACCGATAATCCGTGATAATATAGCCCCTAGTATAGGTCCAATAAGATAGGGTAAAAATCCACCTCGCTGTACTAACAGTTTTCTTTTAGTCTTTCAATTACCTTGTTTTACCGCAACACGCCGTAGGACCGTTTTATGTTTAGCTAATCGTTTTTTATCGCAACAACGAAGCGGTACGTTACCTTTTAACGTATTGAAAATGCACTCCTGAATGCACTTTATGAGCTTATTGTCGGCGGTTCGTAAGAATACGGTTTTTTGATTTTTTTTCAAATGACACAAGATTTTCAAAAGACATATGTTTCTCTCTCCGATAGATCGTCTAGTATTTTTTATTGCTCTATTCGATGTCGTCAACTTTTTATCAGGATCTTCTTTTTTCACTATTACGCTGTAATTACACGACTGACAAGTTGCGAACAGGAATTTTATCCTTTTATACGCCCCCACTTCTATTGTTCGATCTACGTGGTATGTATGCGTAATGCCGAGTATCGTCGGGAAAGATGCACGTGCGAAAGCGATATTCATCTGGAGTCGATTGTTTCAAATCAAGCAATAAATACCCATGTGATCTCGGTGTAGCGTCGTAGTACGCTTCTTCCATAAATTTTGGATCGTCGGGATATACTTGACGCGCTAGATGACGTATTTGAGCGCGATCGCGTGGATTTTTGAAAACTACTATGTAATTCGCGTTGAGAGATATGTCGCGCTGTCCGCGCCCTTGATGAAAGAGATTTTGCGAGATGAGTATAACACTGAGATTTTTATGATGGCTTCCTTTGGTAAACAGATCTACGATAGCGTCGCACGATGATGATTCCTTCATAAGATCGTCGATTATTATTAATTTTGGCCCGAGCGGATCGTTGGAATAATCTTCCGGGCGTGGTAATCCCTCGCGAAATTCGATTATATTTTTCTTCGATTTTATCGAAGCATTATTAATGTAATCGGTTTTTTGTATTCTTTTCCCTTCTTCTTCTTTATCTTTTTCACTCGCTACGTATTATAAACACTGATACGCATCTTGCCATTCTGCGTAATAAAATAAAATTCTCTCGAATCGAACATCAGACATGCTGGATAAATGTCGAAGAAACGTTTTCACGAAAATTGTTCTTCCGCATCTCGTAGGCCCGCAAACAATCGACGTCCAAGGATATTTCCACCGTACATTCATTTTGCGAAATGAACGATTTGTCGTTTACGTACGCTCTCATAAATAAAAAAGTAATTAAGAATATTTAATAACAAAAATATGCACGCGCATCAAATATGTTTAATATTTATCGTAGATATATGTGGAGTAATAAGCTTATCCGTGCTCCGGGGGGGGGGGGGGGGGGCACCGCGGCGGCCGCATGCTCACGCTAGCGTTTTTCCGCAGTCGTATAAGCGGAAAGCACCGCGGGCTGATAAGTAGCCGCGGGAACGATGCTAGTAAGCGTATTCGCGGGGATGCGCTCGCGCTAGCGTTTTTTGAGCACCGCTGCTTACGAGCTTATAGACGGCGCTCTATGTGTGCTTATGCTAGAAATAGGACACTCGTTTAACGCACGGCTATCATTATATTAGACCGATATTAATTATATTAGGCCGATATTAATTTACAATGGAATATTCTATGCATGCTAATAAAGAAGTAAAGGAGATAATAGAGAGGGGTAAAAGAAAAAATACTCTGTGATTTCAAAGTTGGAAAAAATTTCATGTATATTGATAATAAATTTTACTTTTTTCGTAAAATTAACAATTGCGTTTTAAAATTATACGCGCAATTTCATTAAATCCTAGTGAAAGTAATTTTTCGAACGCAATATTAAAATATGCATCTAAAAATGTTAAATCCTTTATTTGCGTTTGTATATTGCATTCAATTTTTTGAAAATTACCACTAACTATGAGTTTTATAATTTCACGATCTATGTAAACTAATGGGAGTTTTAATTCTATCTCGTTCATTAAGTAATTGGCGCAGGTATTGACGGTGCCGGTGATAGAAACTAGCTGCGACAATCGAGCATCCACAAATCTTGTAATATTTTCCATACCGAGAAAAGTTGTTTTCTGCATCACGTCTGCGACACTCTGTATTTTTCGTTTCTTCGAGGGCGGCTGCGCTTGCTTCTCCGTCTCACCATTATTCGCGGATTGTTCCGCATTTTCTTTGTAGGCCACTATCACAGCCCTCGTCCCGTAAGCGGTGGTGAAGCCGATAGAAATATTGTCGATAATTGGACTTGGTTTGGTTTTTTGATTCTCACTCAAATACAGCCTCATCTATTCCATGTTGAGTTGAAATTGCTACCAGGTGTCGGTATCGAGCCAAATTCCGTCTGCATAATTGTCCGTTAATTTAACAATTGGTACGAAATAACCTTCGTTTGTTGCTTGCAATCCCACATGTAGCTTCTTAATACACGATGTATTAAGGGCATACGTTGTCGACAGTAATAAGTATCGCTGTTCGTTTCTTCTATTGTCGTCGATCTTGTTGTCCAATTTGCTAATATCGCAAACGTGTGTAGATTTAACAAAATCAGTTAGATTCTTCTGATCACCGGAAACTTCTTTCGTGGCTGCCATTGTTATCACTTTTGAATAAAACTGAGAGAACATTAGGCACAATAATGTCGAATTCTTCTATCGTAGCCGAAATGGAGACTTCGTACGGGCAAACTCGAATGAAGGATTCGCATCTTTTCACGCTGCTTATATATCGAAATATAAAGAAAAGTGGAGGGAAAGTTTCCATAGACAACTAAATAACAGGAAAAATCGTGATTTTTTATGTTCGATTCGCTAAAAATGATGCGGAATAACATCTAAAATCATCTAGAAATTAGATTCGTTACAAGGGAAAAATTTTTCTCCAAACTTTTTCTCTAAATACATTTACAATATGTTATAAAGCGTAAATAAATGTTTATCACCTGTGTAATAAATTTTTATAGATCGTATTATAAAGAGATTATATTGTAAAAAATTTTATAAGGAGCAATTTTCTAATTGATATAATCCTGTCTCTTCTACGAATATTTTTAAAAAAGTTTTTCGTAACAAAGCTTTTATCTAGGGACAGCTATAACAAAAGTAATAAAACTAAATAAATAATAGATGTTAATAACGTAATAAAAATAAAATATTTTTTTGTCTACTTTTTTCTCAAAAGAAATGAAGTCCCGGAATGAAAAACCGGGAACTTTTTTTTGACAGTGCTCTTTTGTTTTCTTTTAAACTAATCTAACTACCTAGAAAGGAAAAATTGTAAATTTTTCAACACCGTTCCTTTTTGGAAAAAAGTGGGGATATGCGATTAAATAAATTCTCCGCGTCGAAGTGAAAAAGGTAATTTCGAGTTCGACATCGTTCGATGTAACGCACATCGTTCCACGGAAAATAGCGATATCGTGTATTTTATGAATGAGTGACAAAATGGCTGGACTCAAAGAGGTGTTAGGCAAGTGCATAATTATGGCCTCAAATTTGTCACCTACGTTAAATAGTAGATGCTATTTATCAGCGTTGTCGGACGACTTGACGGAAATAAATTATTCAGTTTTTCAGGCATTTGCGTATGCTATTGTATACTTGCTGTGCTATATAGGCTAGGTTATTTTGGCAATAATGCCGAGTTGTTACATATCGCTGGTGAGATAATAGAAATGCGCGAGGCATTTGACCACGAGGAGGAGGATGCAGACGGCCTTATAGCCTTCTTGCTATCAAATCATAGAGGAAACTGTTTAAATAGTAGACAAAATGTTTTTATTTATATTGCAAATATAATGTAATCGAATACGCTAGACAGTGATTAATCTAAATTTTCAAAATCATAATTTGTAGATCGAAATACGCCTGCGACTGATGACCGAAAGACTGCCTCTCAGCTTCGAAAACGTCCGGCTGAAGAAGAGCTTGAAACCTTCGAGTAAGTTTCGCATTAAAATAAAATAAAAATATTAATCTTTATACAAATTCTATATTTAATATTGATAAAATATTAAATTTTAGGGAGAGCACGTTCCGAAGAAAACGACAGCGAAGCTGATATCACGACATCACCAGGTGAGATATAAAATTTCAAAAAGAATAAAAATAACGTAGATGTAATTTTTATTTTATTTGTAATTAAATTTTTCTTTTACTTCGACAGTGCAGTGGTCAAAATGAAGAAGTGACACCTGAAGAACGAGCAACGCATCTCCGTAATATCGGGGAAGTAATTGACGACGATGAGAATGAAGAGGAAGTCGTCGGTGAAAAACGCTGTAATCCTTCGTCGGAGACAGGAAATGGTGCAGAGGAGCCGGAGGAGGAACAGGAGCAGCATTGTCATGAGGTCGGCAATATTAATTTTAATTACGTAGATTTATTGACGGAAAATATGCGGCAATTTAGGAGGTCCGGCATAATCGGGAGAGAAGCGAGTTTCGCGATACGTGAAGGTTCGAATATTTATCACGCATTAGAAAATGCGTTTCGTGTAATTCACGCGTATCCGTTAAATTTATGCGAAATGGGAGATTATGTGGGCATGTCTTTCCATCCGATGAATTTATCTTAGGGCCCTGCAGGATTATCCTTTCGTCCGGCTATAGGACATGTCGTATGAGGATATCTGGAAACTCGTGAGTGCAGTAGCGCAGAGTGCTGGGAGCCTCGATATTGCGGAACATTTTAACATTCGTATTTTTAATGTCACAGTTCCTTCGGGTCGCGGACGTGCTAAATTAACAAATGAAGACGATGTGAAACGCTCAATAGTAACAATAAATAATTTCGACAATTTACGATGTACGACGGAACCGCGCTACTTGCTTCTCTCGACCGTGAATCCTCGTTACGGTTAAATATAATATATTATGAGCCTTTACGTCATTATAACCCTATTGTAAATTTAAATGCCGCCGCGGGTTGTAGGAATTATTGCAAGCCGTGTAATATAGGTTATCGAAACGGGTCATCGCTGTCCAAATAAATGCCCGCGATGTTTCACTGTGCAGTCGTGTAAGCAGTCCGGAAGTATAAAATGCAAAGCGTGTAATCGTGCATTTTTTGGTAAGGAGTGTTTCGAGCGTCATCGCAGCGTAAAATTGTACGACGGTAAATCATTTGAAAGTATCTGCAATGTCTTTTTGCAATTTTGCGACGGATGCGGATGTATCGTTAAATTTGATGCGACACACGAATGCGGTGTTTCTTACTACAAATTATGCCGTTCACCAAAACCTGAGAATCATTTGTGCTATATGCAGCCTCTTCGACGCGATAATGGCTCCTCTACCATCGTCTTCATCATCGATAATGGAGCCAGCGATGACAGTTATGCGCAGAGGAGAACACAGAATTTGACGGTAAAGTGCCAAACGAACATGCATGCGCGAACAAGAAAGAGCGTGTAGCATTCATATTTTACGATTTTAAAATGCGACAAGACGAGTCACTCGAAAGTACATCGACCGTAAAAAAACATGTTCCCATTCTTTGCGTGGCGCAACAAATTTGCGAGGCGTGCGCGAAAAAAAATAACTTGTCCGTGAGGTGTCGATGGTGCGGGGTGCGAGAGTTCATATTTCGACATGATCCTGTGAAACAATTCGTCGATTTTGCAACGCGACAAAATACTTCAAGCAGATCATTTGCATAGCACATAATGCGAAAGCGTTCGACGCGCAATTTATTTTAAAGTATATTGTTGAAAATCGTAATAACTTAGAACCTAAATTAATATTAAACGGTACAAAGATCGTGGTGTTAACGGTAGGACATACGAAATTCATCGACAGTGTTAATTATATGCCGATGCACTTATCCGAGTTGCCGCAGGCTTTCGGATTACAGGATACGTCGGATAAAGGCATTTTTCCGCATTTGTTTAACACTGTCGAAAATCAGTCATATGTCGGCCCCTTGCCTGACACGCATTATTATTCTCCGGAGACAATAAAATCGGAAGAGCGCGAACACTTTCTTATATGGCATGCTGATATGCGACAAAAAAACACCGTGTTCGATTTCCAACGCGAGATTGTCGTACCGACGTTGATATTCTTCGACAAGCATGTATGGCGTTCAGAAAAATTTTTATTGATCGTGGAAATGTATGTCCGTTCGAGGAATGCACGACAATTGCTTCGTGCATGACAGTTTTTCGGAAAAACTTTTTGCGACAAAATACGATAGACGTCATTCCAACTGGCAGATACAGAAAAGTAATCAGTCATTCCCGTAAAGCTCTGCAGTGGTTGATATGGAAGGAACGTGAGCTCGGACATTCCATAAATCACGCAGGGCGCGCGCGCGAATATCGTACAATCGACGGCTCGTCGATGGATATTACGAAACGCCTGATACAGAGATGCCTCAACGTCATGTACTACAATTTCACGGATGTTTTTGGCACGGATGCTCGTCTTGCTTTCCTATGAATCGCGATAGACCACTTTCTACATCGGATTGCAAGGATACGATTGACTCACGTTACAAGCGAACTCTCGCAATCTCCTGGAGACTTCGACAACGCAAATACTTCGTGATAGAAAAGTGGGAGTACTCTTTCGATCGCGATATGCGAGATAATCGCGAAATGCGTGAATATTTCGAGAACCATCCGATGGTGGAAACGCCTCCGCTCGATCCGCGCGATGCATTTTTCGGGGGACGTACGGGGAATATTGCGACGCGCTATGAGGTTACAGGTATGGAAAAAATACGATACGTGGACGTATGCTCCTTGTACCCGTATGTTTTGAAGACAGGTGCTTTCTCGATCGGTCATCCTGATATTTATATCGGCGAGGAATGTTCCGCATTAATCGGGAGGGCACCGAATTATAATTTTAATACGATCGAAGGTCTCATACGATGCAAAGTATTTCCACCGCGTGATTTATTTCATCCTGTACTCCCATATCGCATGCAGGGAAAATTGCTTTTTGCATTATGTCGCAGTTGCTGTGAAACATTGTCACATCGGCCATAACAATGCTAAGGAACGCGAGTTCGAGGGTACGTAGGTATCCTGCGAATTACGCAAAGCCATCGAAAAGGGTTATCTCGTGACGGCTGTAAGTGAGATTTGGCAATATAAAGTTAGTCAATTCGATCATTCGACCCGTCAAGGTGGATTGTTCGCCGAGTATATAAATACATTTTTGCAACTTAAACAAGAAGCCAGCGGGTGGCCGAGCGAATGCCGAGAAAACGACGACGATGCTAAAGAAAGATATCTGAGGGAGTATGAGAAAACTGAAGATATCGTTCTTGATAAACATAACGTCGCTCGGAATCCCGGTTTACGTTCTGTCGCGAAACTGTGCTTAAATTCTTTTTGGGGTAAATTTGGTCAGCGGTCCAATTTACCTAATACCGAGGTCGTGAGAACGCCGCAACGTTTTATAGCATTACTGACAAGTGCCGAGCATGAAATAACTGACATATTACCCGTAAACGATGAGGTAATATATATTTCATGGCGATTGCGACAAGAAGCTGTTGTTTCCTCCCCGCTGACTAATAGCGGCGTATACGACGGCACAAACTCGTTTAACGTTATATTCTGATTTAGAGCGATTAGATCGTCGCGTTTTATATTATGATACGGATTCCTGTATTTACGTGAGCAATGGTGACCCGAAGGAGTATAAACCACGTACGGGAAATTTTCTAGGCGATATGACCGATGAACTCGAGAGCTACGGGAGCGGCAACTATTGTATATCGAGGCGTTCGTGTTAGATGGTCCGAAATTTTATGCCTATGTTGTACACCAAACGGTCGAACGCACGAGTCATGTAAAGTTAAAGGCATAACCCTAAATTACGAAAATTCACGGTTAGTCAATTTTAATAGTATTAGGAATTTATTGCTAACTAAAGAGAGAGTACAAGAAAATAAAGAGAACGAAGAATAATTGGTTGGAACTTCAATAAACCTACGTTTTAAAGCAATTCGTCTCATCGCGTTTTATGAGATCGTAACCCAGGACGAAACTAAAGTATGTGAGTCTGTGTTACTAAAACGTAGATTTATTGATAGTTGTTATTCGCTGGCGTACGGATATATAATAGAACAATAATTTTTCTCAACTCTCGTTTTTATCGATGTATATAGCAACGAATTTGCATATTTTCCGTCACATAAGAAGTTTTGTACATTGCGAAATTATTACTTACATTTAAATATGTATGTAATATTTAAAAAAAGTTTTTTTTTTATATCGCTTGTATAAAAACATTTACTTTTTTCCTATCCTTTCTTCCCCCGTCTAAGGGACGTCATAAAGCTCCAAACCACCGTAAGCGCTACCTGCACAGGCTTATTTTTTACGATCCCTTTTATTGGCACCAACAATGACGTTATTAGCTACCTGCGTAGCACGGCTCGGCCGCACGGTCAACCCTATCCGTACATGCACGCACGTGCTCATTCCCGTCATACCAGTTACCTTATTCTAGCAGTACCTTATTCTCTCTTTTCAACAGGAGGGTGGAGGGCAGGATGACATATCGCACGATATTTTTCGGTTTTCCTCAAGGAGGTGGGAGGGCGGAAGCTATATGTCGAGAGACATCTCCATCCTCGGCAGCCGCCATTTTGCTGATTTTTACACACCTGTTATTTTGCCGCATTTTTCCCTCTCACTCAAAAACAATGCTCCTCATTCAATCAAACTGCCGACCATTATAGGGAAGCCAATCAGAGCGCAGGGTCCCCTATGCCGGAGGACTACTCTCTGAAATACTACATCTGATCCTCATTCTAATAAGATTTCAGCTAGCCCAGCATACTAGGACCCTATCTGAAAATGTGGAGGATCCTGGTTCGAACCCCGAGTATTTCCACTCGCTCAAAAAAATAAAAAATAAAATTTTAAAGAAAAAATTTTTTTTTAATTTAAAAAATTTAAAAGAAAAATTGCCTCGTAGATGTCCACGAGGGCACGATTACGATAACTGTGGCCCCCTATTTGAAAGGTCGTTTCTGAAGACATTTTTCACGAGGAACACGGGAAAAATAGTAAAAAAAATTTCTGACCAATAGTTTTCGAGATGTATCACTTTAAAGTATTGGACATGATAATAAAACGTTACAAAACGGACCCAATGACCTTGACCTTAACATATGTTGTGAAGATCACTGTTCAATATTTTTTCAAAATATAGACTTTTTTTGTTAAAATTTGTTTAATTTTTTTATTTATTTTAATTTCCTCGCTTCGCGTTGTAAAGTATATGCGTGGACGCAGTGGGTTCCGCCCCCCCCTACGGGGGGGCTCCACTTCCGAAAGATATAACCTAACCCA
Organism: Polyergus mexicanus; assembly: GCF_030449975.1. Lineage (NCBI taxonomy): Eukaryota > Metazoa > Arthropoda > Insecta > Hymenoptera > Formicidae > Polyergus > Polyergus mexicanus. The sequence continues at coordinate 3,554,199 of NW_027223326.1, read as the reverse complement.
AACCTATTTCTGATTTAAAACTAAAATTTGGTTTGTGTTACGTTATATAACCCAAACCAAATTTTCGTTTCAAATTAAACTTTAACTTTAAATATCTCAAAAATTATAAGAGACCGCCGATTAAGTTATAAGGAAAAGTTACTCAGGATCATGATCTTGACAATATATATCAAGGTCAACATCGTTGGGTCCGTTTTATTATCATGTCCAATACTTTAGTGATATATCTCGAAAACTATTGGTCGGAAATTTTTTTACTATTTTTCCCGTGTTCCTCGTCAAAAATGTCTTCAGAAACGACCTTTCAAATAGGGGGCCACAGTTATCGTAATCACTCCTCCACGAGTCCCCTCCACTCTTTTTTTCCACAGACACCTTTGGGGGGAATCCCAGACAAGCATAGTAGGGGGTCGGCGCCAGTGGCCGAGGGGTGGGGGTTTGTTGTGTCTAGCTATAGTGGCCCATATACTATTATGAAAATTTTCGGTTGGTTAATTTTAACAGCATTAAGAATTTATTGTTAAATAAAAAGAGAGCACAGGAAAATAAAAAGAACGGAGAAGAATTGCCAAAAACTTCGATAAATCTATGCTTTAGAGCAATGCGCTGTGTCGCATTTCACGAAATCGTAACACGCGACGAAACTAAAGTATGGGCGCCCGTATTACTAAAACGTAGATTTATCGATAGTCGAAATTCGCTATCGTATGGTTATGTATCTGAACAATGATTTTTCTATTTTTTCTCGACTCTGTTTTTTATTGCTATATTATGTAATATACCTTCGTGTACTTTTCGCAGCGGTGAAAATAATCTTTTTGTAAATAAATATTAAATTATATATAAAGTTTTCATTGTACAATGTCCCATATTTCCGCGTAATATAAATAAACATGTTTTTTATTTCAAAGCAATCCGGTGGAAATATTTTTCTTCCCTTCCTTTCTTCCCGGCGCCTTAGTGGCGTCATAGCCTCTGCCTTAAGATTCCGCATCAAACAGTCTCAGGTACCCGTGTATATTTCAAGATCCTTTCTATCGTCTCGAGCGATGACGTTACCGTACGTCTATCTGTGCAGCAGGCCTCGATCGCTCGAACAAGCGTACCCATACATGCACGCACGTATTCGTTACCCCTTTATAACACCTAGTTTATTCTAGCGGTACCTTATCCAATTTGTCTCTTTTCAAGGAATGGTGGAAGAGGATGGGCGACATATACCGTACATCTCCCGGTTTTCCTCTAAGGGGGCGATAGGTCAATGTTGTATATCGCACGATATCTTTCGGTTTTCTATAAGGGGTAGGGGAGGGTGGGAGCCTTATGCCTAGACGCATCTCTAGTCTCGATGATCGCCATTTTGTCGGTTGTTGTCACGTCTGCTTTCCATCAGACATCTTGCCCGCTTTCTCCCACGCACTATTTTTTGGCTCGTTTTTCCAACCTGCTTTAAATCGACGGAACCGACGGAACCAATCGGAGGACTGGGCACTATGGGGAGAACCAATCGGACGTCAAGACCCCTATCTTGGCGGTGGACTACTCTCCACAAATACTACGTTTAACTTCTATTCTAATAAGTTTTCAGGTAGCTCAGCATACTAGGACCCTGTTTGGAGAGGTGGAGGACTCAGGTTCGAGCTCAAGCATGTTTATGCGCCCGGAAAAAATAAAAAAATTTGAAAGGAAAAGTTTAAAGGGAAATTTTTTTTTTAAATTTAAAAAATTTAAAAGGAGGATTGTCTCGTAGACGTCCACGAGTCCCCTCCACTCTTTTTTTCCACAGACATTTTTAGGGTGGGAGAGCCCCACACAATCACAGTAGGGGGCTAAGGGTCGGTGGTGGGGGTTTGTTTTGACGCCCCATAGTGCCTACAATCTACCTCTGTTAAAGAACGGAGAGGTATGCATATTTTTTTATAATAATGTGGATTTTTCGACATGAAAAAAGTTATAGCGCTGTTTGAAAGGAATACAACAATGTATGATATAATGTAAATATTTTACATATTATATGAATTTTATCAACTTGAAATATCGCGGGCGACATCTACCTTTTCATTTTCGGCTCTACGATATGGCCAACTTCGGATTGAGTATTATGATCAAATTACAATTTTATTTATTAAAGAAATTAGCCTTAAAAACATTTTCTAATATGATTTTCTTTATCAATTGTCGTCGTTGAAGTAGTTGATAATTTATTAAAAATGCAATTATTATTTCCGATTAATATATTTATTTTAGAATATTTTAAAATATTAGAAACTAAAATATTAGAATTAATAAATTAGCGACTTAATACAATTTTTAATGTTTAAGAAACGATTACTTATGATATGACAGTTTAAATATGGAATTCAAGAAATGATATTTTGAAATTAGTTGTTTTAATTATAAATCACCAATGTCTTGTGATGTGCTTTTTGTGAAGATAAAAATCGTCTTACGATGTACTCCAAAACATCGATAAAATCACAAGTACCAACAAAAACGGAGTCTAATTTCCGATAACGGACATGACACACAGCGTGCTTCTATCCTTCTAGTCATGTACCAGGTATATAAATTTGAAACCGGAATTTTTGTATAGAAAATACACGTTTATTGTATGAAAATGATAAAAAATATTTTATTCGAAGTATTGCCCATTGCTAGCTATACATTTTTCCCATTTCTCTGACAATTTATGGATGCCACGCCAAAAAAACTGTTGCTCCTTTGAGGCAAACCAGTCATCGAGCCATTTTCGTACATTTTCGTAAGAAGTGAAGTGCTGTTCAGCAAGTGCGTGTCCTATCGATGCAAATAAGTAGTAATCGGATGGAGCCAAGTCCGGTGAATAAGCCGCATGCGAAAGTATTTTCCAACTAAACGCCTCAATCGTTTCTTTGACCGGTTTTGCTGTATGTGATGGTGCATTATCATGAAGCAAAATCACTTTGTGTTGCCTTTTTTGATATTCTGGTCATTTTTCACGCAAAGCTTGATTCAAATCGATCATTTGTTGTCGGTAGCGTTCAGTATTAACGGTTTCGCCAGGTTTTAGCAGCTCATAATAGATCACACCCTTCTTCCACGTTCTTCGTTTCTCACGTCAAAATCGCCACTTTTGAATTTTTTAAACCACTCAAAGCACTGTGATTTACCAAGAGCATGCTCACCGTAAGCTTCGACAAGCATTCGATGCGATTCTGCAGCAGTTTTCTTCAAATAGTAACAGAAAATCAATGCTGTCCGCAAATCGTAGTTTCCAGGCACAAAATTCGACATGTTCAACGTTATTAAAAACTATGCTGTTGTATGAAACTTGTATTGTTGTGAGTTGAAAATCTTTATCAGATGTCAAAACAAGAAAATGACGCCAATGACGCGGTTTGACGATAACTACATTGACTATAGCTAGGACTATCTATGGGCAAATTCCGGTTTCATATTTATATACCTGGTATTTGGCAGAAAAGGTTTCCCGAGTTTATTCAACGGGATGACCCATAAATCCTCTTACTGAGCGCTCTATACATCCAGTTCAATCATTTTAATCTTGTAACTCTATATCGAAGACGAAACCTTAAACGTTTTAAAATCTGTGTGTATGTATATACATACATATTTTCAACACGTGTTGCAACAACAGGTATTAAAGCAACTATTAAATTCTTGCTCTTTTTCCTGAACGAGAAACCTTTCTCGCTGTCGCGGATTCTTTGTAATATAGGAAGCTTGAGTTTTATATGGTGTCTTTATATAATGTGTACGTGTTGTTCTATCAAAACTCTGTTGAAACAAGAAACCTACAATAGCGAATATGTAATCTCCACAATTCGATGTTTTAGTCCTAAGTTACGAAATAAAATTGGAAATGTCTTTATTATTCTGTTATGTAGTATATAATATTTTTTTGTTAAAAATACTGCATTGAAGAAACTTGCATTCACATACAAGTATAGGGCTTGTTCAATTCAAATTTGATTTTCTCTTTTATGATATTAAAAATAATAACGATATTATTATCGTTACTAGATAACGATGCAGATACTGCTACTTATATAGTTAAATTAAAAAATGAACAGTTTGCAATAAAATGTAAAATATTACAAAAATAAAAATAAAAAATTGTATGGTAGAAATCGAAAAAATCGAAATATTGTCATGATTTCTAATAAATCTGATGTCTATAGAATAGAATAGAATATCTTTATTGTTCCCCAAAGGGGTTACAAATATTTACATCCCTTAGCTTATCACATACATTTCCTTAATCTAACTTATACTACTTAAACTACTTAAACTAACTTATGCTATCCTTATTCTATCTTTCCTTCCTGCCTATGCACACACACACGCTAAATTCCTAACCCTTCTTAATCTATTTTGGACCTCCGCTTCCGGTTTTTAATCCTTTACTTCACCTTCTCTCCTCCTTCCTTCCTTTCTCAATCACTCTCTCTCATTCTTTCACTCCCTCTCTTCCTCCCCTTCCCTCCCCTCTGCCTTATCCTCCCTTCTCCTCAATACTTCCTTCATCCATTCTTCCCCCTCCCCTTCCTCTCCTAATATTCTTTCCACCGCCTCTTGCCAGCTTTCCTCCCCCTTTCCTTCTCCTCTCCCGCATCCCTCCCATACATGTTCCCATGTCTCTCTCTCTCTATTACACACCCTACATACTTTTTTCTCTTCACTTTCCCAATACCTACTTTCCCTCATTTCATTACCTAGCCTAAATCTTGTCACCCTTCCCCACCTCCTCTCCGATCAACCCTTTTTTAAATACTTTGGTATTCCCTCACTCTTTATTCTCTTGTACCATCTATTAAACCTCGACTTCTCTATTCTTTCTTTTCTCTCCTCCCTCTGTAACTCCTTGTCTTTCCTTTCCACTTCCTCATACTCTATCATCCCTCCCTCTCCCTCTCTATTCCATGCCAATTCCTCTAGCCCTTTTTCACTGAAATATCTCTCTCTTTCCTTCTCCCATTCCGACACTCCTCTCTCCTTTTCTGATCTTTTCTTGATTTCTTCCAAACACTCCTTCGCTAAACCCCCTCCTTTCCCTTCTTCTAGTCTTTTTTCGAAATTCCATGCTCTTCTTGCCGCCCTACTTCTAAGTTTATCTCTTTTTAATTCTTCCCTTACCATATATCCTGGTGTTCTCCTGTCTACTCCTAGTAACCATTTTAAGAATCTTTCTTCTACCTTCTCTACTCTATCCCTCTCCTTCCAGCCCCATACCTCCGCTCCATAACTTAACATCGTCCAAACTAATACATCAAAAAGCCAGATCCTCTTCCCTATATCTTTTCCAAATTTTCTCTTTCCTATACTCCATACTTGCCCCATAATTCCCACCGCCTTCCTTACCCTGTCTTTTATATGCCCTTCCTGTCTACCATTTGCCTGAAACATGTATCCTAAATACTTTATTTCTTTAACCTCCTCTATCTTCTTCCCTTTCCACATCCACTTTACTCTTTTTCTCCTACCCCCTCCCTTTCTAAATACCATGACCTTTGTTTTCAATACGTTCACCTCCAGTCTCTTATTGTCCATATATCTTTCCGTCTTTGCTAACATTGCCCTCATCTCATCTTCCTCTTCCGCTAACAGCACTATATCGTCTGCATATGCCATGGAGAATATCTTCTCCTCTCCCAACTTAACTCCACCCCAAATTCCCCTGGCAATTTCCTCCTCCATATCTGCTATTACTATGTTAAATAACACCGGACTTAATGGGCAACCCTGTCTCACTCCTCTACCCGTCCAGAATTCTTCACTTATTTCCTCTCCTATCCTCACTCTACTCTTTGTCTCCCCTATCACCTCTTCTATCCTTTCTAAATCTGATGTCTATATTTTAATAAAATAATTCTAATAAAAAATTGAAATGCAATGTTTTCAGTTTCGTAACTTAAAATATAGTATCTTAAAGAAATATTATTGTGATTATAATAATGTGGGTGTTGTGCTATTATTTTTATAAAGAAATAAAGTTTTATGAAGAAATAATCTTGTATCTATCTATATATGTGAATATACAAAAAAAATGTGAAAAAGTAATGAAACAATATTCTATAAAACTGTGTTTTAATATATGTATGTTTGTCATTTGGCATACTCATTTAATATACTTAACGCATTTTATGATATATATTATTTTTAAATTATACTTCATTTAAATCAAAAGCATGTACAGCAGTTAAATGTAAAATATATAATATGTACATAAAATGTTTGCATACATTAATAATTATAAAATATAGAAAACATTGTAAAATATAAAAAACTTCTAATGCTTAAAAAAAATTTTTTAAACATATTAAATATTAAAAATTATAAACATTGTAACATGTAAGTATGTTATATCGTTTATATTGTATCTTTATAAATATCTTATTAGGCAATATTTACCTTATATTTAATATTTACCTTATATTTAATAATATTAAAAGAAGATTAAAGAGAAAGAGACACTTTTTAGTACTAACTTGAACAAATTTTGTTTTTAGATTAATAAATAATCAATCATTCGTAGAACACACAAATTTTTTACCATTTTATACATAAAGATTTATATAGTTTCTGCGGTAAAGTATATTCTTATAATTTTATTGATAAATTTCAAGAATATAAATATTATTTGTATAAATTGTTTGTCTATCATTATTAATCACTGAAGTAACTGGACATTATATATATCAATGTAGGATGTTGAATTTGGCGCGTATTCGTTACACATGCGGCGCCGCGATTTCGATACGATTATGACGAGCGAGGCCCAGGCGGTGGGTCGGCGAACGAATCGTGAGTCAGAGACGAGAGCATAGAGACGTACGACGAGCGTTATCGTGTCGGAGTATCTTTTCGAGTCCGTTGTACGACTATTTTATATTGACGATTGTACAGATTCGATTATTAACATTAAAAGAGACGTTATTAACATTAAAACGAAACTAGCGATCCAGTTATCGTTCCTTCATCCCTATTAAAATACAACTTTGGGGGCTCAGCCAGGATTCAACGAGCGATACGGACCAAGAATCGATCGAGTGTTCTAGAAATTTCGAAACCGCTTGGTCGAGATAACGGAAGGATGTCCTGTGATTCGAGCGTTCTTACTGTCGCCGAATTAAAAGAGAAACTCAAGATGCGTAAATTATCCACGGCGGGAGCAAAATCGGAGCTTATTGCGAGACTGTGTGAGACTGATCCGATGGGTTCCTGGGTGGATAGAGAAGACGAGTCTAACGGCAATCGGGTCTGAACAGGATGAGACACGAGAGGACATATTGCAGCGAGAAATCAAACTGTATAAACGCGAAAAGGAACTTGCTGAGCGTGAACTTGATCTTGCATGGCGTGAAATATCGTTGTTACGCGGACGGTTGCGGGAGAACCCTGCCAGTGGAGCGACGGAATCGACGATGCTTAATAATGAAGAGATGTCTCGCGGGCGGCCACGAGTGAATCTAGCGACCATGACTGATTTATTGAGCGATTTTGATGGTATCTCCAGCGATTTTGATACGTGGGAGAAACAAGTAAGATTCCTGAAAACAGCGTATCGACTGGACGACGATTGTGCGAAGCTTCTAATCGGAATGCGGTTAAAAAAACGAGCGTTTGATTGGTTTCATTCGAGACCAAAATATATAGGTATGTCTTTTGAGAGCCTTTTGGAAGAGTTGAGAACCATGTTCCGGCAGCGTAAAAGTAAGTTATATTTACGAAGACGGTTTGAGAGTCGCGTATGGAAAAAAGAGGAGACATTCCAGGAGTATATACACGACAAAACTATTATGGGTAATCGCGTGCCGATCGAAAGGGACGAATTACTAGATTATGTTATAGATGGTATCACATTGCGCGACCAGGCGCGCATACGAGGATTCTCATCCGTGGATGGCCTGCTGAAAGCGTTCGAAAGGATAACGTTGCGTGATCGTGGAGCGGCGGGTTTGAGTCGGCATAGCGGCGACAAAAGAATGATCGACGAGAAGAAGAAGACGCCGACGGATATTAAGCGCTGCTTTAATTGTGGTGAACGCGAACATGTTGGTGCAAACTGCCCGACAAAAACTTTAGGAGCCAAGTGCTTCGGGTGTGGCGAGCGCGGTCACATTGCGTCTAAGTGCCCCCAAAAAAATAGCGATGCGAGAAGATCTGTTGTTGCGACGGTCTCGCAAATGCCTTATAAAAAGTACACGCAGGAGGTGGTACGTAATCGAGTTATTACGGCGCTGATAGATACTGGAAGCGATATTTCGATAATGCGAGCGAGCGAGTACGCGATGATAGGGTCACCGAAAATGCAAGCGTCGAATACGGAATTTTGCGGAGTAGGAGGTTATAGCGCTAAAGCTTTGGGCGAATTTCAAACGCATATTGTGATTAACAAGCATACTTATTCAATATTTATTCGAGTCGTTCCAGATACTGTCTTACAATATGGCCTACTCATCGGCGCGGATTTTATCGATACGATAGAAATAAGTTTTAAAAGAGGCGCAATTTCGATTAGTCCTGCTTGCGAGCTAACGGTCGGTAACGAGTCGCGACCCGAAATATTTACGATCGACGCTATACATGACCCGAACGCAATAGATATTGACACGCTGTCTGTGCTTGATGATAAACATAGATGTATCATAACAGATTTGGTAGAGAATTATAAACCGGTCAAAATGCGAGAAACTGATATTAAAATGACGATTATTTTGAAAGATGACGAGCCAGTTTATCAGAAAGCGAGGCGCCTCTCGCAGTCTGAGAAGGATATTGTTAATGCACAAGTCGATGAGTGGAAGAGTGGGGGTATAATTCGAGAATCTGTTTCTGATTTTGCGAGTCCCGTCGTTCTCGTCAAGAAAAAGGATGGTTCTCATAGACTTTGTGTGGATTATAGAATGCTCAATAAAAAAATAGTTAAAGATTGGTATCCTCTCCCCCTCATCGAGAATCAATTGGATCAGTTACAAGACGCGAAAGTTTTTAACACGATTGACTTAAAAAATGGATTCTTCCATGTGCGAATGGACGAAGCTAGCATAAGATATACATCTTTTATTGTATCGGATGGACAGTACGAATTTTTGAGAATTCGCTTTGGTTTATGTAATTCTCCTTCGGTTTTTTAACGATTTATCAACGCAGTCTTTAGAGACTTAGTAAAGCAAAAAATTGTATTAGTGTATATGGATGATTCAATTGTACTTTCGGCTGATGAGGATGACGGATTGAAAAATCTTGAGATTGTTTTAGACATTGCGAGTCGGGCCGGCTTAACAATAAATTGGAAAAAGTGTTGTTTTTTGCGCCGCACGGTTGAATTTCTTGGACACGTTGTCGAAAATGGTACGATACAGCCATCGGAACGAAAAACTAAAGCGGTTGTATGTTTTCCGGAGCCTGAGAATGCGCGACAGGTACGAGCCTTTTTGGGCTTAAGCGGCTACTTTCGTAAGTTTGTCTCGGGATATGGTATGATCGCGCCCCTACTATCAGACCTGTTAAAGATGGATGTGAGGTTTCAATTCGGTGCAGTTGAGAGAAATGCCTTTGAACGACTAAAGATCGTGCTGAGTGAGCGGCCAGTATTGAATCTGTTTCGGATAGGTGCGGAAACCGAACTGCATACTGACGCATCCATGTATGGTTTTGGGGCGATACTGTTGCAAAAAGACAGCGAAGATCAGCTATTACATCCAGTGTACTACGCAAGCGGTAAGACTACGCCAGCGGAAGAGAAGTACCCGAGTTACGAATTGGAAGTTTTGGCGATCGTTAAAACGCTTAAGCGATTTCGCACATATTTGTTAGGAATAAAATTTAAAATTGTGACCGACTGTCGAGCATTTACACAGACAATGTCAAAAAAGGATCTTTGCGTGCGAGTGGCTAGGTGGGCGTTATCGTTAGAGGAGTTTCAATATGTAATAGAGCACAGACCGGGTAAAAACATGACACATGTTGACGTTCTCAGCCGAAACCCACTGCCAACGTGTTTAATGGTGAACGAATGCGAAAAAGGGTTGCTCGCGCGGTTAAAGAGGGCCCAGAGGACGGATGGCGATTTGAAAGAAATATTTGGCGCGATTGAGCGAGGTCAGTTGGAGGATTATCTGATTCGAGGTGGAGTGTTGTATAGGGAGGATGATGGCGATATTAGGTTAGTTGTTCCCAGGGCCATGCAGTTACAGATGATTAGGAGAGCGCACGAGCAGGGACACTTCGGGATTAGTAAAACAGAGGCATTGGTAAGGAGAGACTATTGGATCCCTAACCTGCGCTCTAAAGTCGAGGGTGTCATACGAAATTGTCTTCCATGTATTTTGGCGGAGCGGAAGCATGGGAGGGCCGAGTGTTTTCTGAATCCGATCGAAAAGGGAGATGCGCCGTTGGACACTTTTCACATCGATTATCTGGGTCCCTTGCAGTCGACTAAAAAGAGTTACGTACATATTTTTGTTGTAGTGGATGCGTTCTCGAAATTTGTTTGGCTGTATGCAACCAGATCGACGAGCGCAGCAGAAGCAATTGAACGACTGGAGAGGCAGTCGCGCATGTTTGGTAATCCAAGAAGAATTGTGTCGAACAGAGGCTCTGCGTTTACGTCGAAGGAGTTCGAGGGCTATTGTCAATCGGAGAATATTGAGCATCAGCTGATGACTACGGGAGTGCCACGTGCGAACGGCCAGGTTGAACGTGTAAATCGCACACTTATAGCTTTGCTGACGAAGCTGTTGGCTCCCAAACCAAGTGAGTGGTACAAATATCTGAGCACTGTGCAACTATGTCTGAATACAACAGTACAGAGAAGCATCGGGATGACGCCCTTCCGGGTGTTGCTGGGCGTCCATCCGCGTGTCAGGGATAGCCCTGATATCAGAAAGCTGCTCGAGGACGAGATTGTCACATCTTTCGACGACGGCCAGATGGAGCTGCGAGTGGAGGCTAAGAGAAACATCGAAAAAATTCAAAGAGAAAATAAGAAGATTTATGACAAGAAGAGAAAAGCACCCTTGAGTTATCATGAAGGCGACCTCGTTGCAATCAAGCGTACGCAGCAGGGCCCTCACCTTAAATTGGCACATAAGTACCTCGGACCGTACGAAGTTGCGAAAGTCTTGCGCAATCATCGTTATCTTGTACGCAAGATCGGTGAAAATGAAGGTCCCATACAGACGTCATCGGCGGCGGATCATATGAAGCCCTGGATCCATGATGATGATTACGACGATGTATCGGAAGATATCGAAATTAGCGAGCGGTCGAGGCGATCTTTTATTCAGAATGGCCGAGTGTAGGATGTTGAATTTGGCACGTATTCGTTACACATGCGGCGCCGCGATTTCGATACGATTATGATGAGCGAGGCCCAGGCGGTGGGTCGGCGAACGAGTCGTGAGTCAGAGACGAGAGCATAGAGACGTGCGACGAGCGTTATCGTGTCGGAGTATCTTTTCGAGTCCGTTGTACGACTATTTTATATTGACGATTGTACAGATTCGATTATTAACATTAAAAGAGACGTTATTAACATTAAAACGAAACTAGCGGTCCAGTTATTGTTCCTTCATCCCTATTAAAATACTACATCAATGACTTTTAGTTCAGAAGAATCCAAGTAAAGATCGATAATTTTCCCGTTAAAAGCAAATTTTAAGAGTACAAAAATAATAGTGAGTATATATACAGAGTTTAATTCTCGAACTGTATATAACTAAAATGACCGTACAAACTTTGAGAAAGTAAGTTCAGGATAATAAAAGAAAATTACCTATAAATAAGATTTCGTTTCGAGAGATTCTTGAAAAACACTGTTACAGAGATAACAGTTATTTAAAAATAAGATATTTTTTGAATAATCCTTTTATTATTAACGCAAACATAACAACTGTTTTAAATTTTGAAAATATTAGAAATATCCTTCTTGAGAACTTGCATAAGTCTCTGCACGTTTACATACGAATTGTCACACGCAATGAAAAATATTAAGGATAGTACGCATTGTTGCGTAACCATTAAAAATTTGTTACGTAACCGTCAAATTATCGTTAACGTAAGTTAAAACAAGAATAAACTAGCTGTTATACATAACTTTATAAGTAAAAATCCATTAAATCCATTAAATCTGGATGTAGTAAAAAAGTTATGTAATTAATATCAATTTTAAGAAATTGTATTTTTATAACAAAACCCATATCAAAATTCTTATTTATATAATCTGTTTTTATTGTTCTGGTACGTAGACATTATATTACAATATATACATAAATAAAATATGTGTACATGTATACATACATATATATAAACATACATACGTATATATGTACATATATTGTATATATACATACGTATGGGTGTCGCAAGCGACGGGTCAAGAAAATTTTCTGTTAAAACTTATGTTGTACAAAAAAAATGTCAAAAAAAATTTATAAAAAAAGTTTTAAAAAAAATATATAAGGTGTCTCACAACTTCCATATAATATTTTAATAGCATATTCTAGAGGCAAAATAGAGTAAAAAATCTTAATACAAAAATATCAAGACTACAATAGTTTTTGAGTTATAAATGATCAAAATTAGCCAATAATATTGCGTAAAATTCGCGCTCTCGGGTTCGTAACTACATTAACACACGTACTGATCTGTCATCTGTTATTGCTGTCAGATAAAATAAATAAATTGATTTCCACAAAACTTCTCCGCGCGATCAAAACAAAAATAAACTTTGTTTCTAAAATGTATGATTTATAGGGTAATTATATATTAAGGGTAATTATTTACATTAACGGACACCTCGCTGATGACCTTGACCTTGATATATGTTGTCAAGGACATGATTCTGAGTAATTTTTCCTTATAGTTTAATCGGCGGTCACTGTTTAATAAAAAATTATAAACAAAAAAAGTGAGAAATTTGTCTCCTTGTGTCAGTGCTAAAAGAAGTAATTATATTGGTTATATGCAATACAGAGGAGGCAGCTTTTCGATGACCTTGACTTAGACATATGTTGTCAAGGTTACCACCCTGAGTAACATATAAAAGCTTTTAGTTGGGGCTCATTGTTTATTAAAAAATTGTTCTACAAAAGTTATGAAGTATTAATATAAGTATAAGCAGAAGTATAAATTTAGTTTTAAATCAGAAATAGAAAGTTTGTGTTACGTTATATCTTCCGGAAGAGGAGTCCACCCGTAGGAGGGCGGAACCCACTGTGTCCACGCATATACTTTACAACGCGTAGTGAGGTCCCCACAAATGTTGTGTGGATTGGAAAGTGTATATACGTGGACACAATGGTTTTCCAGCCCCACCCCTCTATGGGAGGCTCCATTTCCGGAAGACCTAATCGAAGGTATAACCTAATCCAAACTAAATTCTTAATGTAAATAATTACCAAATTTGGTGTGAGTTGTATAACCAAAACCAAATTTTCATTTCGAAGCTTCAAGCTTTAACTTTAAATATCTCAGAAATTATAAGAGACTGCCGATTAAGAGAATGCCGGAGCGACGGGAGAACTCCGACGGGTGAACGCCCTCATCTAAGTGTAACTAAAAGTGTCGGTATATTACCAACGTTTTATAGTTACATTACCGATATCATTATGTAGACTAATGGAGTCAAGGATATGTGCATACTTTGGAAAGAACAATAAAATATAAGCTTTTCGCATTGTGTTAAATATGTAGAGACAGAAAATATGTTAGATTTCTATGCTATTTCTGTTCTATCGTCTCGTAGAAGCAACGACTTTACATAGATATCTGTTTGTGTCGCATACATATTTTGAATACAAATCTATAATATTGCTCATATTATCTCTTTTGATTTTATTATAATGTATATATATATATGTTACATCCATGTTATATGGTATATATATATGATACATATACTCAGCAAACTTCGAATATATCTGCCATATAACATAGATGTAACATGTGCACTTTTATTATGTACATGTTATATGTATAACAATCATATTTTGATTTACTGGATTATAATTTATGCAGTACAGTTCGAGAAAATTGAACTAAAATATATTATACAGGGTGTCCTAGACCACCCGTACACCCTTTTTCTTTCAAAAACTAAGCATTTTAGAGAAAAACGTTTTGAACAAAAATTGTATGGTTTTGAGTGGAACATAAGATGGTGTCATTGGTTTGACTTTGGATGGCATCGTTAAGGTCAAGTCAAGGACACCTTTACTTTCTTAAATGGAACTCCCTATTTTTTATTGCATATTCTTATAGCTTATCTCGAGAGCTTTCCAAAACACTATAATAAAGTATTTTTTCATTAAGTACTTTTTGAGTTATTTTACATTTTAATTTGACATATTTTGATATAAAAAATAAAATATTTCGTAAAATATTCAGTTTTCGATAATCTTATCGTAATACTTTTATGTACAGAATAATGAAACAAATCAATTAGTGCCAAAAAAAACAAATAATTATTTAAAACAATACATTGTAAATAATTTTCTTAAAAACAATTTTTTTTTATACTATTTAATTTGTCTGGTCTAGGACACCTTGTATATGTATGTGTCTTTTCGGATCTTCTACATTATTCCGATTACATTTGTACATACATTTCACATTTTTTGTATGTACATACTTTATATCAAGGAAATATATACATGGAATATACAATATATATTGTATTTACTGAATATATTTCAATATTTTCTTGATTTTATTTAAAAATTGGAAATTAAAAATTAAGTTTTTTTTATCGTATGATCAATATTTAAAAAAATAAAACGTTTAGTCGTCAGAAAATAACATTTTGTATGCAAAGCAAAAGATGACAGTTTATTATTTCCGTCTAGAAAGAAATTATTTCCGTTTAAGCAAAACGACTGCAAAAGCCAGCTGATGACTCCGCTGCTGTACGAGACATCACTCTGCGAATTAAACTGATCAAGTGAAAAATTGTTTCGGTTACGAATACGCGGTTACTGCGCGAGGTTTATAAGAACAAACAGATTCTAAATGAAATTGTGCTGCAGTCAGGCAACTTTTGACGTATTGGTCGTCTCAATCAATTTACAAACAAAAACCGGCAAAAATACATGGAACATATTGTATAAAAGATGAGATAAATTATTATAACTCTGGTTCTCTCTTTATTTTTGACATTGTAAAAAACAATTATAAATAAATAAAAATAAAAATAAAACAAGAATATAAAAATGTTATATCTTAATATATTCCCAAAAAATTAATAATGTTTTCAATATAAAAAATATTTAAATAAATTAGCTAGATGGAAACAAATAGTCATTTTTCATCTTTGGTTATGTATACCACAAAATTACACGTACGCACGCGCACATTTTAGCACATATACATACAGAGCAATTTTTTATATTATGGTCTTCAATTTTATAAATTATCAGTTTTTCCTTAATTTATATTACCCTAAACCATGTATATTTTTCAATGTTTATGTTAAAGTAGGTTTTTATATATATCTTTAATATATTTTTTAACATTTATGTGAACGAAACTCACTAAAAACAATTATTAAATTAATTTTAGAATTGAAATGTTTTACAATCTAAAACTATACAACAGTAAGTATCTAACAATAAGAAATTGTAAGATGTATTATCTTGTACATAAATTATAATAATATTTTTTGAAATTTTACTAGTTTTCTTTTATATTCAAAGACTGAGGATTATAATAGATCATCATAAAATTTCTATTATCAATGCATCTTTACTCTATTATTAAGTAATAAATTAGTAGGTATTAATAAGATGGGATGCTCTCTCTCTCTCTCTCTCTCTCTCTCTCTCTCTCTCTCTCTCTCTCTTTTATTCTTGTTTTCTTTTAAGATCTTTTCATTTGATTTTCTTGAACCTTTTTAATGTATATTAAAATCGTAGTACATTTATTATTAATAATAATCTATAAGAGAAATAGCACAGAAAATAGATAATGACATATCAAGAAATACAAACAAAAGTAGTAAACTCCCAAAAAATTTTACAATTATGTTAAAGAATAAAATATTTACATAAAAATAAAAGAGAAAAGAAAACACTTAAAATATTTCTTTGTTCTAAAAATGCAAGTAAAAATATAGTAATAATATAAACTTTTATTTAAATCTTATATGCAATAAATAGAAAAAAATAGATATAAATCATCAATTAATCATCAATAATTGTGCTTCTATTATTTTGACAAAATATATTTTTGTAATTTATATTGATTATGTTTTTAAATAATAAATGTTTTTTACGTTTAAACAATATTATATGTTCTCTAACAAAAAATTTGATATTCCTATTTATTATGCCACTCTATATACATATAATGTTCGTATAATAAATTTCATAATAATAATCAAAATTTATTTAAAATAATTTGCAACACGATAGAGATGTCCAAAATAAAAATCTTGCAATCAATCTGAAGAACAAAGTTTTTCTTAAGGTTTATATAAAAAACGAAATTCCGAAAATCTATCTATGGCGGATAACCACCACAAAAGTACGTGCACGCGGAATCAACATGCGCCCATTGCGAAATGGCGGCAAGCGCGCGCGCTCAGACGCACGCGCTGAACATGTGCAAGCTCGACAAACTACGAGAGCTTGCCGCGACGCGGCGGCAGCGAAGAGCCGGCGCCAGTGAGTGAAATCCAACGAGTAGGAGTATATAAGAGGGTGAGCCGATCGATATCACTAGTCGCGGCTCTCGCTGCTAGAGAGGACTTCTCTCGTTTAGTAGACGAAAGCTTAGCGACGGCGGACGGAATTCGGGTCCGTCCGTATATAACCTCCATAACTTGCGGAGGCGCATCTAGAGGAACGTCCACTTCATCCGGGCCTATCTTTCGGAGCCACCGACCAGCGTTTCCACTCGCCGGCATATCAGCTGGTCTTTCCGGGAGTGGAAACTGGAGCCTTTGGAGCTGTCGCCGGTGCGCTTCACTCGTCCGGGCAGGGATCTCCTGTCGACGTGGGACATCAAGGTTAGGCGCTACACGTCGCCTACCAACGGCTAGAGCTACCATCCACCGCTGCCACCATCGCCAGCGAGCGTACCAACCAGGAGACGCAGACTGCTCCGGCCTGCAGGATACACCGGGGGACGCAGTCTCTCGCCTCTACTTCTGAGAAGGCGACGCAGGTGACCAACACCACCACCTGCGAACAGTCCACACAGTCGGACCTCTCAGACTGGGAGGAGGCCACACACTCTTCCACGACGCAGACAGACGCTCCGCCACTGCCCGAGAGAAGTTACACTCCACCTGGGACTCCTCCGGCGCTCCGTACGAGGTGGAGTCCACCACGATACACGTCAACGGATCCGCCGCTCCAGTGGCGTGAACGCCTGCAATAGAGCGCAAACACCAGCGCACAATTGGCCCTTTTTAGGGCCAATCAAAAATCAAACCAAAATTAAAAAGCCTGTATATACCTCTCAACTGTATATAAAATAGAAATATATTTTTGTTCATAGTAAAGACGAGTGGTCATTGACGACATCCCGTCCATCGACATCTTTAGTGTCGAGTGGGAGCGAAGGAAGCGAGCGCGCTTCCGCATATGAACTAACCCACAATCATAACAAATGTAAACTGGAGGAGACTTCCATGTCTACTGGTGATGAATCAAGACTCATCGTTGAGCGGTTACGGGTACCAATTTTCAATTGTTTAATACGATTGGACCGCTCTGGGGATGTCGTCTCTCCGTGACAATCGGCATTGCATTCATTGAACGAGGTTCCAACATCGCTCTGGAATCGTATGAACTGTTTTAAAGTGGCGTAAGGTGTGGGGTCTGAATAGCTCAGTGGTAAGAGCAGTTGCCCGGAAAGCGAAGGATTCGGGTTTGATTCCCGATTCAGCTACTCGTGTTTCGCATATTTTTTCAGACCCGCATATATTGTTTTCTAACAATTATTTGTCGGGCTGAGGAAGTATATAAACACCCTACACAGATACGACAGAGCCGCTCCCACGAAAGAGACGGATGCTTGATTTGTGTCTCCTGCCGCCTTAAATCCCTCCTCACTTCACTCTTAAATAAAATCAATGTATTATTACCGAAAAGCAATCAATAGTTACTAATGGTCTGATGATCAGTCTAGCACTGCAAATCAGTGATATTACACTGATCAAAGAATCAGTTAGTGATAATATTGTTTCAATTATAATTGTTTCAATCAATAATACTTTAAAATGCTAAAAATGATATCTTATGTTATGATATTATGCAGGATGTATAAAAAGTAACGGACCAGTTCAAAATATTTTGAAAATAACTCATTTTTTTCGAAGAAAATATTTTAAACAAAAGTTTTAAGATTTAAAAAATCTATCTTGTAGGAAAATTTTACTGAAAAATTGGTAATAATTGTACATATTTGCAAAATGTAATTTTTAAAACTTTTTCTATTTACAATATTTTAGATTGCTATGTTTTTAAAGAGGTATGTGGGAACTTCTTTCAAAACATAACAATCTAAAATAAATAGAAAAAGCTTTAAAAACTCCATCTCGCAAATATGTACAATTATTACTGATTTTTCAATAAGATCTTACTGGCTGCAATTAGTGAGATATAATATGAAGGAGAAAATGGAAATATTTCTATTAAAAATTAGTGAACATATATTTCATTGATTTTTGGCATAATTTTGTGTAATAACTTTTAATCAGTGTCATTTTCACTGATTTAACTTTGTTTCTTTACAGAGGAAACTTTTTTTTCGTGACAAAACTTTTTTTCGAGTTTTTTTATGCCAAAGTGTTTAGAATGTTCTAAGATGTCGAAAAATCATATTCTTAAAAAATGTCTGTATGTATGTATATCTGTATGTACAATATATATGTATGTATGTATGTTGTATGTATGTGTGTATGTATGTATGTATGTATGAATGTATGTATGTATGTATGTACGCGATTTGTTGTGCAACCGCTAATTTCCGCAATTTTTGAGATCTAGTTAAATTTTTATGTGTATTTAAATGTGTAACGATGCATCCCTCCACCGTTATCCGGCCCTCGATCCGCCGGAAGTCCGCCGCCCGACAAACACCGGTCGGGCATAAAGCGGAGGCGCCGAGCGCCCATTTTTTAAGAGATAGAAACGGTTCGAATTTATAACCGCCGTTTAAGACGCGTTGTTTACCGGGAACCGTCGCCGCGCTCGGGTAACCGTACCGACCGTTCCCGAAACCACCCGAGTCGCGCGCGGCGGTTCAACATTAAACAATATGCCTTAAAACAGTCAGGCATATTACGCACGCGCACCCGCCGGAAAAAGCGGTATAAATAAGAGCACATTTTCCATCTCGCTACCAGATCTTCCGCAACAACCACCAGAGTCTGTAAGACGCTTGGAATCCAGAACGATCCTATAACCGCTCACAGAGAGAAAAAACGGGGTTGGGAGTACCCAGCCTCCGCCGAGAGTTTGCGGCATCTCTGAGAGCGATCCTTCGAATTTCTACGACCGAGGAACACGAGGTTGGGCGTACTCAGCCTCCGTCGGGAGTTCTCGACACCTCGCACAAATACGTCCACCTAAGTGCAACGGCGATCATCCAGTGGTAGGGAGTTCCCTGCCATTGACGGGTGTTCCCGTCGGCCGTTGCACTCCTGCATTCCACGGGGAAAACCATCCCGGACGAAACCAGACTGCATTATCCGCGAACCAGCAGTAATTCCGCGACCGTCATTGCCGCAATCAGACTCGCCATTAATATGGCGCGCTAAGTCCCGCTCAAGGGGGAGGACCTAATCCTGCCGCGACATCGATCGACGCGATCGAGTCGATACAGGCGCGTCTAAGGACCGCCCACCGGACCGACCGAAATTACCGCCCGGAAATCGCGCTCCGCGTCGCGCCTCCGTGCATGTAATTCGGATGCACCGCGACCGACACGACCACACCACTAACCGATTCCGACACTCACACATACACGAGTGCATCTTGTCGAATATACATCATCATACGCCTCACACATATACTTTCGATACATTGTAAATCATACTTAGATATTACACGTTTGCACACGCACTCGCTCGCTTATCATCTCACTCACACACTAGCGCACACGCTCACACCCATACAGCGTTTATACACATACACTCACTCTGTATACACACATACTTACACGCAATAAATTATATTCTACCTAACGTATCTTTTGTTCGTCTCTCGATACCCTTTCACGAGCCCCGGATCCCGACCGAGTTATCCACGACCGTCTCGCGAAAGCGGTTTATTACAACTTTTTTTAAGTAAAATAAAATTATTTTGTGTAAGAAATAGTGATAATATCTTATACATTCAAATACCATGCTAATTACAACTTCTCCTTTAATCACACGCATATTTCATGTATTCAAATGCATTTGTATTAAACTTCAAAATATAAATTTGATATTTTATCATAATCATAATTTTTAAGAAGTACACTACTTATAAAAAGAAAAATATAAAAATAATATTAAAATAAATAATAGCATCTATTCTAAAATCCATTATCCACATTCCATTATCCAAAATATATGTATTTTGTTGAAATTATGATAACAAATTCTCTAAAAATTATTATGTTATGTAAATTTTTTATACTTTATTTTCAATGGATTTTAAAAATAACTTTGAAAATCTTAGTTAGATTTTTAACTTTTTTGATAATAATGTAATTAATAACAATCCAAAGAGAAATTTTAGATATTACTTTCTTATCAGTTATTTGTTATTACAATATAATATACATTGATGTATTAAATACTCTAAAAATACCTATTTCTCACTTATCCCTATTTGTGAACTGTTTGATAATATAGAGGCTAATATATTTTACTCTTAAATAAAATAACTAATATTTAACTATATTTAAATATATCGATATATATTTTAATTGTTATTGTTTAGAAATTAAAAGAAAAATAATTTAGAATTATTCACCATTTTTATAAAAACAAAATAAAATTTGGTTTTGAATGGTCTTATTATTAATTTATTAATATATCGTTTTTATCATAAAATTATTGCTAATATTTAACATGTAATCCGTATTTTCTTAATTTTCATGCTAATCGTAACGATTGAACTACTTATATATTTTCGTTGCATGACTAGAGGATTTGCATAGTCACGCAGCTGGAAGTTAAGGTTATCAAACCTTGGAGCAATCACCAACTAAGAAGACACATATATACATTGCAAATTTGCATTGATCAAAATTTTATAAAAAATACACGCCAACTCGCCGTAGCTAACTTCCCAGATCATGCAATGCAATTGATTGCAATATTTCTAAAAAAACTTACAGAGGAATGCATTCCAATTACCGCAGTATTGCTATTAATTCTATAAGAGTCTGCTAAAATTATTTAATTAAATTTTAATTGCTTAATAAATTATTTATATTACTTGGAATTATTTTCTTTGTCTTTCTTGCTTTAAAACAATATAAAAAATTTTTTAGATAAATTGTAAAACTACAAGATAAAAATGTTTTTATTTATTATATTTCTGTTCTTATTTATTTATTATTATATCACATTGCTTATATATGTATATAAGCAACGTAGTAAATATTATTATATTTGTGGCGATAAAAATTCATTTGCACAACTGCACATTCGAGAAAGCGGCCGCGCCGAGGGTACGGGCACTGCCGCTATGCGGCGCGCGCCGAGCGAGCTTACCCGTGAGCCGAAAGACGCTCAGGCAACTACATATACGCCGCGAGTATCTAGTAACGGGCACCTCCGCTAGGCGTCACACGCCAGGAATGCATTTTCGTGGGCCAAAGTCATCCACGGGGATCATAAGCAGGCTCGTCGGGGAGTCAAGACAGTCAATAATTAGCGCGTTCTCGCTACATCAAGCAACAACACGGCGCCTAGTCGTCTCGATCATACAACGAAGAAAACTCCAGCCGCCAACACGAAGGGCGAAAAGAAGAATTCTCCTCGGGAAGGAGAAGTAGGAGTGCGAAAGCACACCAGGCCAGCGCCTCTACATCTCCTGACCCGGAGATAACCAAGCGCATCCTCGCCTTTGCCTGGCGCTCAGCGCCAACCCTCCGGCGCATCCTCGCCTTCGCCTGGCGCTCAGCGCCAACCCTTCGGCGCGCCATCGCCTTCGCCTGGCGCCCAACGCCAAACTTACGGCGCAAAGACGCCTCCTCCTGGCGCCCTGCGCCACAGCTCCGGCGGATCCTCCCCTTGGCCCGGCGCAACTCGCCCCAGCACAGGCGCGTCACCCGCACGCCAGAAACCTCGAGTACTTAGCATCGTCTCGGCCCCTCATTTGCTACGGGTTGCGGAAAAGCGACGCCATAGCAACACCGAACGTACTCGCAGTAAGCCTCCTTGGCGAAGCAAGAAACTAAAGAAAGCCGGGGCTCTAACCTAGGACGCACACAGGCGGAAGCCAGTGCCCGATATTGGGCCAGCGTTGGAGCTTCATCCAACGTCCCCGATCACTCTTTCATCCTCCGACGAGGGCCAAGGACGGCCAAAGACGCCCCGCCTTAGGGAGCCATCGCCAGATCAGAAAGCTCCGTGGTGGCTGCCGACTTGGGACATTCCGAAACACCGCCCTGTGGAAACCCAGACAGAAGAGCAGAAGCCTACGTGTGATCAAGGATCGCAGACGTGCG
This sequence comes from Polyergus mexicanus, assembly GCF_030449975.1. Classification (NCBI taxonomy): domain Eukaryota; kingdom Metazoa; phylum Arthropoda; class Insecta; order Hymenoptera; family Formicidae; genus Polyergus; species Polyergus mexicanus. The sequence continues at coordinate 3,531,522 of NW_027223326.1, read as the reverse complement.
GAAGCACGTCCTCGAAAACTGACCAAGCCACGCAAACGAGGAAGCGTGGAGGACAACGCCGCTATGTCCCTATTGATTATTTTAAACACTGTAAACATGCTAAGGAAATATAATTAGATACTCAAATTAAGTCTTACTCATTTACGGCCAGAACATAAGCGATTCCTATCTCCCAAGCGATCACATTAATATAAGTAAGCATAGAAGCTACAATATTAAATAAACTTGATTTAATTTTTGATACCAATCTTGATAGAGCAATATGGTTCAGTTATGTTGATGCAATTTATTGCAGCTACAAGCCCATATAGAAATTAATGTATATTAAATGGATCTTCTCAATGTGTATTAACGATATCCATGAATATGTACAAGACAACTATTAAACATGCTTTAAATATCCAAATGTCCGCAATACAAGATCTTATAAATATCCATGGAATATGTAGGCCAATATCCATAGAATATGTAGGTCAATATCCATAGAATATGTAAGCCATTATCTATTGGACATCCACATCAGTATTCAGTGGATATTTATGTAGATATTCAATGGATATTTATATAGATACCCATTGTATGTTGGTTAAATTTTGATCACAAAATGACTAATTAACTGTTTTAAGTTAGTCTCATAAGATTCGAATGACGTTGATATGTTCTATTCACAGGACATCATTTTCTGACATTTGTGTTTGACGGCAAAACTAAGATCAATTACAGTAATAATATATTGTTGCGTCCCTGCGAATCGTCTGTGGCGGTTGTTCCTGAATCTGCTGTACCTGTCTCCGGGAGAACATCCCCAAACATGTTGCTAAGGGTTTTTGTTGAACAACGGCGGACATCTTCAGAGAGATCGACCATCTTGGAGGCTCGCGACGGATGTGATTCCGGGCGGACATATTTGAGATTACAATTACCGTTATTACTCGTTCTGTGTTCCTTGTTTAATTGTGTTCCATTGTGTTATTATTAAAGTTTCTTTTGTTCCTTAAAAAGCGTGTTAATTATTTACATCGCGATACGCGAGTATTGGTTGTGTCGCGCGTGTTCGAGTAATATCGATTTCGATCCGCGGACGCAACAATATAATAACACATATTAATGCAATATATATTATAGGTAAATTTATATAATTTAATTTATAAAATTAAAGATTTTATGTGTATGGAAGTTAATTTCTATTTTATATTTTCAGTAAATAATAATGAACAATTTTCGGATTTATTCGAACAGAAATTGTCCGAATAAGTGAAAATCAGCAAATAACGCCGATGAACAAATAAACATGTAAATCTCTAATAAATATCTTTGGTAGCTTCTTGGACATGGATATGTAGATAACATATGAATATTTAATGAATATCTTTGGTAGCTACTTGATGGACATGGATATATTGATAACACGTGTATATCTAGTAGATATCTTTGGCAGCTACTTGGTAGACATGAATATATGGATAACACGTGTATATCTAGTGGATATCTTTGATAGCTTTTTGGTGGACATGGGTATATGGATAATGTGTATACATCCATTCCTAGACGGCACAAGGATGTCCTTAAGACGTTCAAAGGGCATCCAGGACATACATCTAGGATATCCGATTTTAATCCTTGGATATCCTCTAGATATCCTAACGAAAAGTAAATGATAGCCGAACTAACTTCTGGAGAATCCAGGAAGATCCTGTGGAACAGCCTAAGGATTTCTATAGGATATGTTAGGGATATTTCTCGTACGTTTCAAGGAGCAAATTTTAAAATTTAAATATAAATTAAGATTGTATTCTGTTATTTACTGCTAATACTAAAAATCTAATATTAGAAATAGTTCACGTTCTTTAATATTTGAGGCTTTTGTGCTGTACATGAATATTTTAGGTTTGGCTTCCCGGTTTGAGTCGTGTAATATTTTCTAAATAATCCAATATCTGAATTTTCTATGTTGGGATTGCATCAGAAATTGAACTGATAAAAAATAATTAGATTTTTAATTTTCTATCAGTTCTTCTTTGCAAGCTTTATATCAGTGCTGGGATTTACTTGCACATTTCGGCCCGATTCTGTAGCTTACGCCTACTGCCCCCCACTCCTCGCTCGCGCGTTAGCAACGAGTCGCCAGATACGCGTAACTAAGGAGCGCGACGCTACGTCTCAGGAGTGTCCGCATGTAAAAATGTCTAAATGCCCTAGCCCTAAATATAACGATAAGACTTATTAAATAATTAAATCAATATATTATATATTCTGTTTATATAATTTACATACTTTTGTGATACTTTATTCAAAGCTTTCTCTTAACCCGATTTAGAATTATATCAATTTATAACGTTAAAATATATGTAATTTATTTTCGCGTACATTAAAATCATATTATCGATAATGTCACAAAATATACTCGTAATAAATAATTATAATATAGAACGATTGCAATATAATTATAATTACGAGACAATAGATTTCCACATCACCCATGAGGTACTATTGTTAATGCGTTTTTTTTTTAAGTGGTTTCCCCAGTAGTCCTATTCCACTAAAGAAGAATAATCCGTTCGCGTACATATATATATGGAAAAATTATACTAAAGATAAAAAAATAAAAGAAAAAAAGAAGAGAACAATCGCGTAAACATCAATTTGATTTTCTAAGCCGTTTATGTGAATTTACAAGGGATAAAATATCTACGGGAATATTAGATGAACTAGAGCGCATCAAAGAAGATAATGATGTATCGCTCAAACAACAACGTTTATCTGTTTTCGTATATTTTAATTTTGAAAAAGAACATTCACATAAATACGTAGAACCGAATATAGAAAAAATTCGAAGACCAAATTTTATAAGTTCGGGATACTTTGATGAATCTAAAATCTTAAAGAATTCAACACTTTTTTCTGGCCGCGGTTTAAGAGACAGATCATTTTGCAAATCGCAAAGTTCTGCCTGAAGTTCTATATTTTGTTCTTCAATCGGAACAAGAAGAGGATTCTCAAAAAGAATTAGATCTTTTCTAAGCAATTCGAAATCATTAAACCGCATATCAAACTGGGTTATTAAAGAATTAATTAAATGAAGTTGTTTTTGAAAATTACAATCTTTGCCGTATTCTTCGAAAAGAATTTGGCAAGATGGATAAAAGTAAAAATTATTTTTTTCTAAATGATTTTTAAATAATAGTAATTTTCTACGGAATGAGTCGATATGACTAACTAAGTCTGATATCGTTTGGTTGGCCTTTTGCAGCTTCAAATTTAAATTATTTAAATGGGAAGTTAAATCTGTAATAACAGCTAACTCAGAAAGAAAATCTAGATCTTCGAAAAAGGATTTAAATTCGTCATAATTTATAGACATTTCTTGCAAGAAAAGGAAGATTTCTTTTCTTATTGCAAAGAATTTCTCTAGACATTTCCCTGCGCTAAGCCATCGAACTTCGGAATGTAAAGGTATATCTCTATAAATTGCATTATGCTCTTCGAGAAAGGATTGGAACTTTCTGTGATTCAGAAATTTGTGTCCGCCTTTTATTGCATTAATAATTTTAGTAACTATCTGCATTGCGGTACACAATTTAATCGCTTTCCCACATAATGCTTCCTGGTGAATTATACAATGAATAAGGGGGAATTTTAAATTTTGCTGCTTTATTTGGCCGAAGAATCCAATTTTCGAACCCGTCATTGCTTTCGCACCATCAGTTACGATAGCCGAACATTTAGAAAAATCGATATTAAATTTTTCTAAGGTTTGTTCAACGGCTCTAAAAATATCTATCCCGGTTGTTGTGCCATGTAATGGTACAAAATTTAAAAGCTCCTCGACATATGAAAAATCGTTTTGTACGATTCGAGCAAAAATACTCAACTGGCTCACATGTCGATTATCGGTGCTTTCATCGAGGCACAATGAAAAATACGAGCACGTTGCTAATAAGTCTTTTAATTTTTCTTCTATGGAATAAGCGATGTGAGTAACTCTTGCTGCTACTGTTTTTTTATTTAACGGTATACTAGTAGCTTTTGCAAGAGTTAAAGAATTTCCAAATGATTTTACAGCTTCTATGAGGCATTCCTTTACAAATTCACCTTCAGTAAACGGCTTAGAATGTTTAGCGATTAAATGTGAAATAGCATATGATGCAGTGACTGCTTTTTCGGAAGATACAGCATTATTATCGATTTCAAAATTTGTGTTATCACTATAACCTTCTTCATATACTAATTTTAAACTATTTATTAAATTAATCTTTTCATCACAGTTATATTTTGCATATTCATTGAAATGTTTATTTCTATAATGTCTTTCGATCAAAAATTTTTTAACACGAGAAGGTTTATAACCACATAAAAGACAAACTGTTCTATTACGAATATGTGCGAAAAAATTATTCTCCCATTTCTTATCATAATGCACAAAAAACACTAAGAAATCTTTCCGTATTTTAAAATGATACGTTTTACAAGAAAATGATAAATCGTTTATTTGCGCAACCCGTTATTCCGCGCGATCGTAGATTGTTTTCAGTCTTCTTTTGTTTCTTAAAGTACTCTGCGTTGATACCACTGCTT